>NW_019154093.1:82788386-82893489 GCF_002288905.1 Enhydra lutris kenyoni | reverse complement strand
GGGGGGGTGGGATTATGGACATTGGGGAGGGTATGTGCTATGGTGAGTGCTGTGAAATGTGTAAACCTGGCGATTCACAGACCTGTACCCCTGGGGATAAAAAGATATTATATGTTTATAAAAAATAAAATTAAAAAAAAAATTTCATACAGGGAGGCAGTTAGGAACAAAATAACTCTGGGTTTGATAATAACAAAAAGTTTGAGAAACACTGGTTTCTTCTCAAGAGTGTTGCTAATTTTAATGTGCTATGTGGGCCTTTTCTGTAGGAAGAGACACCTCTGTTTCTTGCTGCCCGGGAGGGAAGTTATGAAGCAGCCAAGATCCTGTTAGACCATTTTGCCAATCGGGACATCACAGATCACATGGATCGTCTTCCCCGGGACGTGGCTCGGGACCGCATGCACCATGACATCGTGCGCCTCCTGGACGAGTACAATGTGACACCGAGCCCTCCAGGCACTGTGCTGACTTCTGCCCTCTCACCTGTGATCTGTGGGCCCAACAGATCTTTCCTCAGCCTAAAGCATACACCAATGGGCAAGAAGCCTAGACGACCCAACACCAAGAGTACCATGCCCACTAGCCTCCCTAATCTTGCCAAGGAGGCCAAGGATGCCAAGGGTAGTAGGAGGAAGAAGTCTCTGAGTGACAAGGGTCAGCTTTCTGAGAGCTCAGTGACTTTATCCCCCGTTGATTCCTTAGAGTCTCCTCATACATACGTTTCTGACACCACATCCTCTCCAATGATTACATCCCCTGGAATCTTACAGGCCTCGCCCAACCCCATGCTGGCCACTGCAGCCCCCCCTGCCCCAGTCCATGCACAGCATGCACTGTCTTTCTCTAACCTGCATGAAATGCAGCCTTTGGCTCATGGGGCCAGCACTGTGCTTCCCTCAGTGAGCCAGCTGCTGTCCCATCACCACATTGTTCCCCCAGGCAGTGGCAGTGCGGGGAGCTTGAGTAGGCTCCATCCCGTCACTGTTCCAGCAGATTGGATGAGCCGCATGGAGGTGAATGAGACCCAGTACAATGAGATGTTTGGGATGGTTCTGGCTCCAGCTGAGGGCACGCACCCTGGCATAGCTCCCCAGAGCAGGCCGCCTGAAGGGAAGCACGTAACTACCCCTCGGGAGCCTTTGCCCCCCATTGTGACTTTCCAGCTAATCCCCAAAGGCAGTATTGCCCAACCAGCAGGGACTCCCCAGACTCAGTCCAACTGCCCTCCTCCTGTTGCAGGCCCCGTGCCCACCATGTACCAGATTCCAGAAATGGCTCGTTTGCCCAATATGGCTTTCCCCACTGCCATGATGCCCCAGCAGGATGGGCAGGTTGCTCAGACCATTCTCCCAGCCTATCATCCTTTTCCAGCCTCTGTGGGCAAGTACCCCACACCACCTTCACAGCATAGCTATGCTTCCTCAAATGCTGCTGAGCGAACACCCAGTCACAGCGGTCACCTGCAGGGTGAGCATCCCTACCTGACACCGTCCCCAGAGTCTCCTGACCAGTGGTCAAGTTCATCACCACACTCTGCTTCTGACTGGTCAGATGTGACCACCAGCCCTACCCCTGGGGGTGCTGGAGGAGGTCAGCGGGGACCTGGAACACACATGTCTGAGCCACCACGCAGCAACATGCAGGTTTATGCATGAAAGAATCTGCCTCCAGTATAGGGACAGAGCTGCCTATTGTAAATGCTGCTGAGGAACAAATGAAGGTCATCCGGGAGAGACATGAAGAAATCGCTGGAACCAGCTTCTGGAGGCAGGAGAAAGAAGATGCTTTTATCTTTTAGATAATGCAAGGGAAGCGGTTTTGTCAGCTTCACTGGGTATCTGCAGGATTTGGGTTCGGGGGAACATGGCTCCTTTTAATCTCTTACCTATCAAGCCAAGTTTGTGGAAGTGCAAAACTAATATAAGACTTGGGACCATGTTTACTCTTTTCTATTTGGAGGAAAGAATGGATGCCTGTCATAGCCCAGACATTCTTGCAGTTTGGACTGCATTTTAAGCCCTGGGGGCTTCTGCGATATCCATGAGAAGATTCTACAGAACGGTCCTATTCGAAATTGTACCCTGGAATTCTGCTGACGTTGACCTGTCTCATCTTCCCTTCCTTGGAAATTCTCTTGACTTCATTTGGTGCTTTACTTTTTGCACCTCTCTGTGGTTGTACACCCCTGCCCCTAGCATGTTTGAGGGCAAGACCCTTGTGCTTTTAATCATTCCTGCTCTGGAAAGCAACTTCAGCCTCCTTTCTCCTCTTTTCCCAGTGTCCCCAGGAGTATCACAGGGTTTGTTTTGGTTATGGTTCTCAGCATATACCTTTCAAGTATGTTTCTTTAGAAAACAGTTCTCTTGCAGTCTCCTACATAATATCATTCCTACAAGAGGAAGAGGGGCAAGATAGTTTTCTTTGAACCCATTCTGGGGACAGAAGAGCCTTTCAAGAGACTGCACCTTAATTCTCTTGCCTGCATGCAGGGTTTTACATAAACCTTACCAGGAAGAAGGATGAGAATTGGCTGTTTTTCCATTTGTGGGCCTAGTCAGTGTGAACTTTTATCCTTGGCAGTGCAGGTACTATGACACCCTTAAAAAAAGAGAAAAATTGGAATGTTGGAATGACCAAGAGATAAGCTAACTCATGTGAGAAGTGGTTACCCCCTATCAAGTTCCTCTCCTTCCTGCCCAGCATTCCACTGATGGCCAGTGTGAAACACATTTATTCCCAGATCTCGGAACCCCCGGCCCACTTCACTCACTCATCTAGCAGGGGAAGCTAGCCTTAGCTGTTGAGCCTTTCCTTCCAGATATCTCCATAGAAGAAGATGTTTCAAATGATGCTCCCTCGCCATGAAAAAATGAACTCTGCTCGGTTCGGGGGAACCCTGTGACGGGGGGTGGGGCTGCAGTCTCTACCTCCTGAGTCTGTTTCTGACCGCACACCCGCTCACCAGTCTTCCCTCCACAGTGTGCACTCAAAGTATGGTGTACCCAAGTAGGTTCTTGCTGAACACATGGATTTTCTGTGTTCAAACACAGGAAACAGAAAGCTGGCCTAGTTTTCTGAAGTCCAAGACAGCCCTATAAAAAAGTTGGAACCATGACGCAGCCTTTGCTCTGTTTTTGCTACCATTCCTTTTCCTTCATGGCAGTCATGACATTCCCTTTTAGGCAATTAACATAGAAACTTACCAGGATACTTTCCCTTCCTAGAGTCACCTTCTAGATGATGATGGACAATGAAAGACTTACCGTCTTTGTCATGCTCGTGCTGAGATTGTGATTATGTTGTACTTGAGTCTGCTTTCTGTTTGTGGTCTTGGCACCTTCCGTGACCCTCTGTCGAGGGCAGACGCATTCTAGTCAATGCTAGAAATAAGAGGAAAATAGTTTTCTTCCTCTTCTCCCTGATGCTCCCTTCTACCTGGTGCTATGATGTCATGACACCTGGGAAATTAGTTCTGCTGGGGCATTTTGTAGATATTGACAGGTGAATTTCCTATTCTGTTTTCGTCTGAATGATAGTCTTTATTCCTGCCTTGGCTAGGAGTGCCCATCAGAGCATCCCACTTAACCTGATTTGTCTGTGGCCCTGTATGTCTGTTAACATGGCAGTCTACAATGTTTTGGGTTTTTTTTTTTTTTTTTTAGTCGTGCCCAAGTTCATTGAACCAACAAAAATAATTAGTTCTGCCCCAATATGAGCAGACTTCATTCTGTATTTTACTCTCTCACATGGCAACTCTACAAGCCCTTTCATAGCATGTAATATTTTATCTTTTGAATGGTGACTCTTTACCTTGGACCCACTACTAATTCACAGATGGGGAGAACGTCTCTGCATGGACCAGTGTGGACCCCACCCCATCTGCTCTCTCTGTTATCCTGTCTCATCCTCACTTCTGAAAGTATCAGCCTCTGACCCAACAGCTTGGCTCCTCTATAGCCTCCTCCCTCCCCAACCACAGTGCAGGCCTAACTCATGTATTTTTCCTTCTTGGGATCCTTTGGGTTTGGAGGAAGGGACTGTGAAAGCTGCCATTACAGACAACAGGCTTCAGTGATGAAGAGGAAGACACTGCCTTTCAAGCATTTATGAATCCCTTATTTGTAAGAACCCTTGAGTTGTATAGTGCCTAATAAAAGAGAAGGTGAGATGGAGAATCACTTTCTCATTTGGGTTCTGAATTAGAGACTAAGTTTTTATAGGACATATCTTTTATGCCATGTATAGGTCACCCCCCATTTTTGGTTTATTTTTATTTTTATAAATTCTTCCTTTGGCTCCTGTCTGCCTTTGGGGGTAGATTTTTCTATTTGTTTCTTCTATTTTGTGTTAAGCATCATTTTCTGACTTACATGATGGTGAGGGAGGGAAAGGTGTAAGGGTAATAGAGTGAAAGACTTTGATGTAAGCTATCAGCCATGATGCTCAAGCCCGTTATACCATCTTATTACCACATTTGGTGGTACACAATTCTTGCATGGAAAAGAACCAAAGGTATAATGTTTTGTTGGCAGGCAGCTTGGAGATTTTGGTTTTAACCAACACATTGAATGTATGATGAGCATTTGAGAGGATACAATTGTATGACCTGACGCTCCCACTTGTAACTGTTTGGTACTATGGCTCCTTCCTTGTGTACATTTCTCTTAAAAGTTATATTATATCTGTTTGTATGAAAAACCCAGTAACCAAGGAAAATGACTGCATGTTCCTAACTATGACATAGTAAGGAAAATGCACAATGTTTTTACTTTTCAAAGTTGCATTCTAAAGTAGTTAAGATGAAATTTATATGAAAGCATTTTTATCACAAAATAAAAAAGATTACATGTCAAGCTCTGTGGCATTGCATTTTTTACTTTCTATTCCTGTGTCCCTCGTCTTGCGATGATACACCTGATGATGTCAGAATTTGCTGAGAGAGAAATAATTTTCTTTTCATTCTGAATCCCACAAAGCCCAGCACTAGGTATCTTTTTTTTCTTTCCCCAGCCAAATTGTAAAGAAACGCTTTTGAGGAAAAAATTTCTGTCAAACAGGAAGCATCACAAGACTGAGTCACTTTTCTGTGTACTAGTTGGTGACAAATAAGACACTTGCTCAGGACAGAGTGCCTGCCAGTGGAGATGGAGAGTGTGTCTGGGTAGAATTTAATTCTGCTAAAGCTAGAATTAAAAAACATAGTCAAACTAATAACACTGATGATGCTGTTACCTAAACCACATTGTTCCTCAAAGTAAATTTTGTATAGCACTTAATATATGCAATTCTAAAATAGTATTTTGCCTATAAATATGTTACCAATTTCCTTTATACATTTCCTTGTATAAGTCAATCAGGGAGACATTTCAACACAGATACTTGACACTGGTGATATTTATGGAGTTAGCGGTCTTCTATCAATTTTAGCCTTGAGCTTATTTCCATATTGTTAACTTTTCAGAAACTTCTGAATCCCACATATGTAATTCTAAACAGTAGACATATTTGTTTAAATGACTGGAAATCTTATGATACGCTTCAGTTAAATAGTTGGAGAAGCATTACTCAGGATCTGCACAAATACATCTTAACACAACTGACAGCCCATGTTGGTTATCCAGAGAGCATTATAATCTCATATAACACAGTTAAGCCTTCACCTTTGGTTCTGTAATGGTGTAAAAGGAAAATGAATTTGAGAGCTAAGGAATGACCAGCCAAATCTGGTCGCCTGGAGGCTGGCCTCTCAGAGCTGGACTTGTCTCTTCAGACAATTTGGGAACAAAGACTCGCCGGAAACCTGCTTTCATGGATCTGAGCTGCAGGCTGCTAGCTCGCTCACCACATCCTACCCCTGTAATTGCAAGCCTACAAACCTAGCCCTTGACTGTGGCGGAAAGATCCAGGCCTCTCCCAACCATGAAATCCAAGGAGGGAGATCAGGGCCGGAGACCAAGGGCTGCCACATCACATGGCTTGAACAGGAGACTTGGACAACAGGCCACAGTCAGGCCAGGGAAGGGATGGGTGCTTCCCTCACTTGTGCAGCTCAAAAGCCTCACAGCCCAAGGAGAGGGGGCCGAATACACCTTTCAGAATACAAGGAACACAGCAACCACCCCTAATGCCCACACATAGTCCAAGATGTGATGGGCAGTGGAGGAACTGAGCTTGCTTACTGCCTCTGCTTCTGCAAGCTCTCCCGGTGAACACTGCTCAGGGCCAGCTCTGCATGTGGTCGGCTCCATCTCCTCACACGCCTGACAGTGTTTGCAAAAGCCCTGAAGATAGAGTGCGTGTAAAATGTGTGAGTAGGTGAGGAGGCGTAGGGGTGTGAGTGTGTGTGAAACAGAAAATACAACCCTTCTTTTGACTTATAGCTTAGCGAAACACAACAAAAGCATTTACAGCAGTCAAATCCTACCTGCCAAGTGTGGGCAAACTCCAATTGGGATAATTCGAGAAAGACTTACTTACAAAATGACTACTTAGAAAGTGTGCACAGGTGAGGTGGAGGGGAACTCTAAGAGACAATGTAGAAAGTGCTGGCTAGCACAGCAGAGCTATGACTACTGGGTCCAAAGGGATGAAGCCGGGAGAGGTTACTGGAACCTGCAAAGAGACCTGTAGAGCAAGTGACCTCAAGAAAAGCTGTGACTTTTTTTTAAATTAACATATAATGCATTATTTGCTTTAAGGGTGCAGGTCTGTGAATCATCAGTCTTACACAATTCACAGCACTCACCATAAGAGCTGTGACTTCTGTCAGGGAGTGCAGGGAGCCCCAGGACCCTCCACAAGGAGGAAGCCAGGGAATGAGAACTCTGATCTCGTTCCCCACCCAACTTCTACCCAGACACACTGCTGAAGCAGTGGAAGTCTGGAAATACAGGAGCCTGTGGAATTTGATCCACTGATACGTGTCAGCTTCCTGGACTGGAGAGCTTGGTAGAGAAGGGAAGAGAGAGTGGACCTGCGGGTGCAAACATATCCTTAACCAGAATATTCTCCCTACAGCTAGCACATTTCTAAGAAAGTTCTATGGGCAGCCTGCCATTGAGGTGTCAAGGCAGGACACACAAAGTAAAAGGAATTAGGTATCAATAATCCCTACTCAACTTCTTTTCCCCATCTCCTAGTATGTTTCTTCACCACTTTGGCTTTGAGCACTCAAAATGAAGATAATCATCAGCAGTAGAAGGGACAGATTATGGTACATCCTCTCAATGGAATACTACACAGAAATGAAAACAAAAACAGGCAACCATATGAAGAGCTGTCATTGACATAAGGTCAAGCAAATTAAGCCAGACACAAAACACACATTCTGTATGATTCCATTATATACGTTTAAGAAAAGCAAACCAGAGGCAAACAGGGATTGGAATACTGGGTATTCCTCTGGGAGAAGGGTCTTGAGTGAGAAGAGGGCAAGAAAAATCTTTCTGGAGTCTGAAAATATCTTGGCCTGGGTGGTAGTTGCATAAATATATACATATGTACAGTTTTGTATAAAATACACTTAGGACTTTGTGCATTTTACTTAGGTAAATTGGACTTCAATAAAACACATATATAATAACTGACAGAAATGTATATATAACCAATATAGAAGTTATATATATATTTTACATCATAAAATGTTAATTGTTATCGTATTTGTTTCAGATGTTTAATAATGATACACATACAGCAAAGACTCCTGTATTTCCCGCTTGTTCTATTCCCTCTCCTTCTATTCCTCCCTCTTCCCTTTCCCAGTTACTTGATTTCATAAATTTGGTTTGTGGGGATTATTTTATTCTTAAAAACATCATTATGTGCGATAGCTAATCCCTGACAGAAATGTATTTTCATTGCCATTGTGTAAATGCGGGATTGCGCAATGACAAACTTAATTACGTGAGTGAGGTGAGCCAGCTGTTGGCTAGCTGGCTAGGAGTTCTGGAGACCTGCTGGATACTCCATCTCTGGCTGGGTCCCGGCTGTCTTTTGGTGCTACCTGGTGGCACCTGTCTGCTTCAGTACAAATATCTTTGGGTTTGACTCTAGGTTCTATACACCGTCTGGAATTTGCAAGAACCTCACTTCAAATTATCCCTTGCTTTGTACGCCCATTACAGAAACTTTGGGTCAGCCAAGTACTGGCTATAGGGACCCAGCTCCTGGTTCTCTGTCTCCTCTTTCTCTATTTTTCTCCACCTTCTCTCCTCCGTGTCCACTTTCAATGTACTCCTGAAAAAGATTTAAGAACGTGGACCTGGCAGAGGATGGACACTAATCACCAATCATGTTATATCAGAATCTGTGTTACTGTGGTTATTATAGGGCTTTGCATATAAGAATTGGAAAGGAGGGAGAGAGGCTGTCCACATCTGAGGTTAATAAGACAACCCAAGGAAACTTACTGAAACACTTAACTGTTAGGAATTCAGTAATTCAAATTATGTCAAATTAATTCATGCAGAAACATCTGTTATAAATAAAAACCATTTGGGGGATGTATTTGAAGAGAAGATCACACTTATAACAGCAAACACACACACCAATAACCTTTAAAAATTACTACCTGCAAATATTAACGAATATGCCCACTCCGGACAACTTGAGTGGCCACTGACTCCTGAACAATTACAGCTTTAACTCTGTTTCTATTCTTCCCACCTGCTGGATAAAAATCATAAATATATCCAATCACACCTGCCACCTGGATAAAATTCACTAAAATACTCAAGTCTTTGAACCCATCTCCATTTCACCGAACACACGTGCCAGCTGAGCCCCGCCTAACACCCACTTCCACATACCCACATCTGCCCCCTGTGTGCAGTTTTTTCCCTGCAGCAAAGAGCAGCAAGTACTCCATCTTTGTTTGATGAGCAGGGGTGCTCCTGGTGGCCTCAGACCCACAGACGTCAGCAGAGGTCTGTGCTGAAACTCCAACCCAGAAAGAATCCTATCTTTACACCCTGTTATACACAGAGCACCGACTGTGACAGTGAGTGCCCAGGAATTTAAGAATATCTGGAACATTCACAAAAATGCACATAGATGAAACCATGCTAAAATCTCAGAGTTTCAAAAAATCAGTATTATGTAGACAGGAATTTCTGAACCCAGCACTATCAAATTAGAATCAGAATAAAAATGTTACCAGCAGCCTATGTGTACAAAGAATTTTTAAACTTATAAATCAGTTATTGATACAAATGTAAGTTAGAAGATATTTAGAAAGAGCACAAAATACTTATCAAATAGTACCACTATTTTTTTTAGATTTTGTCCTTTTTTTTTTAAAGATTTTATTTATTTGAAAGAGAGAGAGAGAGCATGAGCAGGGGAGTGGGGGTGGAAAGAGGGAAGCAGGCTCCCCACTAATCAGAGAACCCGATCCCTAGGCTGGATCCCAGGACCCTGGGATTGTGACCTGAGCAGAAGGCAGATGCTTAACGGACTGAGCCATCCAGGCCTCCCTAGTACCACTGCTTTTGAAATGCTAATTGTTAAAACATATGGAAAGCAACTCGAGCTTTTTTTTTTATTAACATATAATATATTATTAGCCCCAGAGGTTCAGGTCTGTGAATCGCCAGGTTTACACACTTCATAGCACATACCTTCTTGCTTTGTCAAAGATTAGTTGACCATGGAGTTGAGGGTCTATTTCTGGGCTCTCTCTCTATTCTGTTCCATTGATCTGTGTGTCTGTTTTTGTGCCAGTACCATACTGTCTTTTTTTTTTTCAAAGATTTTACTTATTTATTTGACAGAGAGAGAGATCACAAGTAGGCAGAGGCAGGCAGAGAGAGAGAGGGGAGCAGGCTCCCTGCTGAGCAGAGCCCAATGTAGGGCTCGATCCCAGAACCCTGACATCATGATCCGAGTCGAAGGCAGAGGCTTAACCCACTGAACCATCCAGGTGCCCCAGTACCTGTAATAGAGCTTGAAGTCTGGGAATTGTGATGCCACCAACTTTGGCTTTCGTTTTCAACATTCCTCGGGGTATTCAAGGTCTCTTCTGGTTCCATATAAATTTTAGGATTATTTGTTTCTTTGAAAGAATTTATTTGAATTTATTTCTTTGAAAGAAATTGATGGTATTTTGATAGGGATTGCATTAAATGTGTAGACTGCTTTAGGTAGCATAGACACTTTCACAATATTTGTTCTTCCAATCCATGTGCATGGAACATTTTTCCATTTCTTTGCATCTTCCTCAATTTCTTTCATGAGTACTTTATGGTTTTCTGAGTATAGATTCATTGCCTCTTTGGTTAGGTTTATTCCTAGGTATCTTATGGTTTTGGGTGCAATTGTAAATGAGATTGACTCCTTAATTTGTCTTTCTTCTGTCTTGTTGTTGGTGTAAAGAAGTGTAACTGATTTCTGTGCATTGATTTTATATCCTGACACTTTACTGAATTCCTGTACAAGTTCTAGCAGATTTGGAGTGGAGTCTTTTGCGTTTTCCACACATATAGTATCATACCATCTGCAAAAAATGATAGTTGACTTCTTTGCTGATTTGGATGTCTTTAACTTCTTTTTGTTGTCTGATTGCTGAGGCTAGGACTTCTACTACTATGTTGAATAGCAGTGGTGATAATGGACATCCCTGCCGTGTTCCTGACCTTAGCAGAAAAGCTCTCAGTTTTTCTCCATTGAGAATGATATTTGCAGTGGGTTTTTCATAGATGACTTTGATGATATTGAAGTATGTACCCTCTATCCCTACACTTTGAAGAGTTTTGATCAGGAAAGGATGCTGTACTTTGTAAAATGCTTTTTCAGCATCTACTGTGGAAAGCAACTCAAGTTTTAATGACGAACTTACAAATTTGTTTCCTTTGATGTTAACTACGCTGCAGATGCCAGCTCTCACACATTCTATCCAGTTTGTTCTGGAAGTCCTAGCTCTGACCAGGAAAAATGGAAAGTCATTACTTATAGGCCATTTCTTTAAAAGTCCAGGAAGAAATATAAACTATTAGAAACTGTTGCCATGGGGCACCTGGGTAGCTCAATAGATTAAAGCCTCTGCCTTCGGCTCAGGTCATGATCCCAGGGTCCTGGGATCGAACCCCTCCTCTGCAGGGAGCCTGCTTCCTCCTTTCTCTCTCTGCCTACCTCTCTGTCTACTTGTGATCTCTGTTAAATAAATAAATAAAATATTTTTTAAAAGAAACTGTTGCCAATAAAGAGGACAAAAGAGAGTTGTTTTGTTTTGTTTTGAACAGAATCTTCCTGTTAGTGATTATTGACTCCAACCAGATGGGTAAAGAAATTACATGCATTCTGGATGTTGGATACAGGAGACTTCTAACCCACGTCAGTCAAGAAAAACCGGGATGTTGGGAGCTGTGGGTTTAGGGGCCTCTGTTGACCTAATGACGAACACTGGGAAGAAAAAATGCGTTTGGGAATTCCTTCTGTGCCTTAGGAAGCATCATCCTGAAGGCACATAGTTCTTATTCCTCATCCCAGCCTCAGATATCTGTGTGAGAGCCAAGAGAGCGCTAACTAGAATTCTGTAATCATGCCTCTCCTGACTGACAGATCGAATTCTTCAGAGCAGACTGTGTTGGTGATCAGGTCATTGTCTCTTACTTCTGAAATCACCAGTTCCACCTGCTCTGGAAAAACGGATATGGGACCTTTAAGTATGTTTGCTTTGCCAAATGGCGCTATGTTAAGCTTTATCAGTAGAGGGCGCTGGAGAGATTTTGTAGGAGTAAGAAGTTTTCTTTCCCGGTTCCAGGAACTCCTCGTCAGCAACAACTGGCAGTCCCTATGCCAATGGGGGGAGGGGGGATGCAAGGGCGGGGGGTGCTTTGTAGCGGAATGTATTTGAACAGCTTTCCCCAGTGCCCTAGTGAGACACCTTAGACGAGACCCAGTACCTTAGACGTTGGATTTATGGTAAGATCCACCAGAGTGCTACCTCACCGACTTCTCTGCCATTCAGTATCCAAGGCTGTGGCATCTCACAAGATCTGATCTCAGCACTGGGAGGAGGCTAGCTCTTCCTGGATGGCCTATTTCACCTCTCAGGTTTGTAGGTCTACTATACTACTACATCCTATTCTGCTTTATTTCATATCATTTTATATTGTATTATACCATATCTTATTATATCATTGCATATTTGCTGTATTAAGTATTCTAGCCACAATTCCAATATTCTTTAGGATTCTCTTTACAGTTTACCAGCAAATCTCTCATTCCTCCAATTCCCTGTTCAAATTGATAATTCTCATTTCCCTCTTCAACTATGATATGGATTCTTTCTCCTGACTGAACCCAGACTGATACAGAAGGTAACTTTTGCAGAGAAATAACATTGCTCTGTGTTGTGCTTAGTTTTATCTTAATATTAACTAGTCAGAAACTTTTTTTTTAAAGATTTTATTTATTTGTCAGAGAGAGAGAGGGAGAGAGAGCGAGCACAGGCAGACAGAATGGCAGGCAGAGGCAGAGGGAGAAGCAGGCTCCCTGATGAGCAAGGAGCCCGATGTGGGACTCGATCCCAGGACACTGGGATCATGATCTGAGCCAAAGGCAGCTGCTTAACCAACTGAGCCACCCAGGCGTCCCACTAGTCAGAAACTTTTAATCTATAAAACTTTTCTTTTCCAAAAGAGACATAATGAATGAATGAATGATGGCTCTCTCAAAAACCTGGAGCTAGTCTTTAAAAAAAAAAAGTATATATATATATATATATGTGTGTGTATATATATATATATATATATATATATCCCCATATATATATATGGGGACAAATACAATGGTGCTATAAAATTTCACGATGTAAATTTAAAAAATAGTAGTCATATTTAATCTACCGGCATCATCCCTTCGACAATATCTTTATGACTCCAAACTAATCTGTCAGCCTAAAGATTAATGAAAGCATATTTGTCTCATCTCAGAAAACAGACACAAATTTTTAGGTTATTAAAACGTTTTTGGGGGAGCCCCTGGGTGGCTCAGTGTGGTTAAAGCCTCTGCCTTCGGCTCAGGTCATGATCCCAGGGCCGGTGATCGAGCCCCACATTGGGCTCTCTGCTTGGCAAGGACCCTGCTTCCCTTCCTCTCTTTCTGCCTGCCTCTCTGCCTACTTGTGATCTCTGTCTGTCAAATAAATAAATAAAATCTTTAATTTTTTTTTCATTGTGAAATATAACGTACACAGAAATGAGCATGAATTTTTAGAGTTGGTTTAACAAATATGCACAGCAAACCCAAGTGGTCAAGACATACACTACCAACACCCCTAGCATACTAGAAGCTTCCTAAACCACACCCTGCCCCTCCCTCATCCACCCGTGTACAGCCCCTTCTGCTCACCCTAGAAGTAAGGTGACAGCTCGTCCTCACTGTTTGGGTAATTATTTCCTTGATTCATTTTGCCAGCAATGCATGTATCCCTAAAAGTAAAGTTCAATTTTGTCTGATTTTAATCTTTACATTTATTTGTTTTTCTTTGTAATATTCATTCATGTCGTGCATATAAATAACTCTTCCCTGTCATATCCTGTTGCTGCAGTCACTATTGATGGAAATTTGAATTGTTTCCAATTTGGAGAATATTGCAGTTTCCATGTATCCTGGTAAACTCATGCACACATTTCTGTAGGGTATGTATCTGGGAGTGGAACCTGCATATTTTCAACTATATGAGATACTGCTACACAGTTTTCTAACGTGGTTTAGCCTATTAAATTCCCTCCAGAAACGTGTCAGAGTTGTTCTCATTCTATACCCTCATCAAAATCTGCTATTGCCAGTCGTTTTAAAATCATTTTAATCCGTGGCCCTTCCCGGTCTCCTCCCTCACCCACCACTCATACTACAAACATAACCACCAATTTGCCTTTCTCCGAGAACTCCAGGAGTTCTGCTCTCACAAGTGTTTTTCTATTCCTACATTCCCTACCACCACCACCACCCCCCACCCCCACGCTGCACACAGGCCCCAAATCCCTCTAGTCCCTGGCATCCAAGGACAAAGAGCAGAAAGAGCCACGGGAGAAAATGAGCTGGAAACTTTCTCTTGCTAGAAGCCAGGCTCTGCCCCAGGTGGGGGTGGGGATTAGAACCTTCACTGATAGTCCCTGGCTCTGCCTCTGCCGCCCCCCACCCCCACCCCGAGGCTACGCGAGTCTAGCAGAAAGCTGGGAATGGTGTGGCAGTGCGGTGCACGCAGTGCTTAGGAAACGTCTACATGATTCCCACCGATGGAAAACACGAGGTGTGTCCTAGGGAGTACAGAAACAGATGAAACAGCACAGGATGTGGTAATCCTCGAACAAGATGTCTTTTGTTCTTCCTTTTTCTCTAGTCCTTCTCTTTTCTCCAAGCTGCTCACCGCCCTTCTCCATCCCTCGCGCCAAAAGCCCCTCTTTCCTGTTTTATTCTCCAGAGGAGCCAAGCACCTTTCCCTCGGTTCTCCCTCGTGCGCGCAACGGCACCACCCAACGGCACCGCCCAGAAAACGAACTAGATTCATTCAGGAAATGTCAGCCAGACCGAGCCTTGGGAGGCTGGGGGCGGGGGGTTCCTGCTTACCCTGCTTTGGGAACTCGGCACTTTGCGCTCCCGCGCCCCTGGCAGCCACCCCTGGAACCTGACTCAGGCCAGTTGCTGGGATTGACTCGCTGGGGCCACCCATCCCGGCCATGAGGTCAGGATGGACCTTATTCCCCAAAAGCCATTCGCTCCCCATGATCGTCCTGGTGGCGCTTCTCTTAGACGTTCTTGGTGAGGGTTTAATTTTTCACCCTGAGTGGGGGTTTGAGTCGTATGAAATCATCATTCCCAAGAAGCTGAGCCTCCGGGGAGGCCCGCAGGGTGCCGTCCAGCAAGTGTCCTACCTCCTGCAGGTCAAAGGCAAGAAGTATGTCCTCCACCTCTGGCCCAAGAGGTTTCTACTGCCCCGAAATCTAAAGGTTTTCTCCTTCACAAAACAAGGGAAACTCCTCGAGGATCACCCTTACGTACCCAGGGACTGCAACTACATAGGCCTGGTTGAAGGAACTCGGGATTCAGAAGCTACTTTAAGTACATGCACAGGGAGTCTCCGAGGCATATTGAGAATTGACGAGGAACGTTACCAAATCGAGCCCCTCCAGGCCTCTTCCAGCTTTGAACATGTCATGTATCTCCTGAAGACAAACGACAAATTTCAGAATCAGACCTGTGGCTTAACTAATGATGACCTAGAAGAGCAGACGGCTCAGACGGAGAATATGGCAAGGCTTAGGGACTCTCCCAGATCCTCTCTCCATCCGAAGTACATGGAAATAGCCCTGGTCTTTGATCACGGGAGATACTTGTTTTCAAATGCCAATGTTACTCGAATCATACAGGATGCCGTTCTTTTGACTGGGATTATGGACACCTTCTTTAAAGATCTCAACATGAGGATAGTTCTACAAGGTGTTGAAATATGGACAGAGAACGACAGATTAAATATTCGCCAAATGAGCTCACAAGAACTTCTAAATGCGTTTTTAAAATATCGTACAGCAAACCTTTCTAAGCAGATTTCAGCAGATTGGGCACATTTGTATACTACACATACTTTTACTCATTCTCTTGGATGGGCGTATATTGGAGGTGTGTGTAAGGACCAATATAGTGGATCAGTAAGTAGTTTTACAAACGCAAATATTCTTGAAGCCAGCAGAATGTCTGCTCACGAATTGGGTCATGGGGTGGGAATGAAACATGATACGCTATATTGTCAGTGTAGAGGTAAGCGCACTTGTATCATGGGCATTGGGAGTAGTGGGTTTAGTAATTGTAGTTATAGCGAATATTTTGATCACGTACAAACAGGAGCAGAATGTCTAAATAATATCCCGGGACTGGGTTATGTGGTGGAGAGATGTGGAAATAAAATTGTGGAAGGCACTGAAGAATGTGATTGTGGTTCAAGAGAGGACTGTAAAAATGACAGGTGTTGCCAACCGGATTGTAAATTCGTGCAAGGTGCCGATTGTAACACTGGGCTTTGCTGTCATAACTGTCGCTTTCGTCCACTTGGGTACATGTGTCGAAAGGAAGATAATGAATGTGACCTTGCAGAGTACTGCAGTGGAATCTCAAATTTCTGCCCAAATGATACTTATAAGCACGATGGAACCCTTTGCGAGCGTAACTCCCGTTGTTTCAAAAGGAGGTGCAATTCCAGATATACGCAGTGCCAAAATATTTTTGGATCGGATGCCAGGGAAGCTCCTGAGCAGTGCTATCAGGCAGTGAATTTAATGGGTGATCAATATGGGAACTGTGGTTTTAGAGGTTACCGTAGATACAAAGCCTGTACCAGGGAAAATGCATTGTGTGGCAGGCTACAGTGTATAAATGTCAAGAGCGTCCCTGATATGCCAGTGCATAGGGCCCTCATCTCTACTCATCTGCGAGCAGAAAATCTCATGTGCTGGGGGGTAGGTTTCCACGAATCCTTGGAGCCCACGGGAATATCTGACATCGGTGTCATAAATGATGGTACCCCCTGTGGTTTTGACCATATCTGTGTTAACAGAACTTGTGTGCATACCTCCACCTTGAAATTTGACTGTTCACCTACGAAGTGCAACCTCCGAGGCGTTTGCAACAATAAGAGAAACTGCCATTGCACCTATGGCTGGGCTCCTCCATTCTGCGAGGAGGTAGGGTATGGAGGCAGCATTGACAGCGGGCCGGCGAGACAGCTGAAAGAGGATATGCCTGCCCCAGTGCAGGTGGTGTCCATTATGTTAATGCGCCTTATTTTCTTAATCATCTCAGTGATCGCTGTGTTTTTCAGGAGATTGATAGAACAGTATATAACCCCCACAGAGAGAGAAGCAACACCGATTAACATTCAAAATAAATAATCCAAGGCAAAAAATGTCAAGAACCCAAACAAGTAAGTGGGCGATCCACAGCCATTTAATAACACAGAGCTGTAATCGAAAAGCTTCTCATTTAGCCCAACAACACTTTTGTTCTTCTTCCAGTTCTTTTTTCAGGTAATTTTCCTTCAAGCTTCGATCAGCAAATAAATGATATTCTTGTTTGGGAAACAAATCAGTGCCTTTTGCTTTTTTAGCATTCTCTTGCTCCTTCATTTGTGATCAAGTTTGGGATATCCTGAAAAACATGGCACAATGGCTTTTCTGAACACTCAAGCTCTGGATATTGCTTTGCAGAATTGCATTGGTTTTCACAGTTGAGTCCCGTGGCTCAGAATCCCAGCACACAAAGTGATTGTCTGTCTGTCTGCCTCCCTCAAGTGATCAGTGAGAACTCTAGGCTTGGGCCCCTGCTGACTGATAAATGTGGACGACCGCTTTTTTTTTTTTTTTTAAGATTTTATTTATTTATTTGACAGAGAGAGGGAATGCAAGCAGGGGGAGAGGAAGAGGGAGAAGCAGGCTTCCCGCTGAGCAGGGAGCCTGATGTAGGGCTCAATCCCAGGACTCTGGGATCATGACCTGAGCTGAAGGCAGACGCTTAATGACTGAGCCACCCAGGTGCCCCTGGACGACCGCTTTTATAAAAAGAAAGCCATCCTTTATAAGGGGTGTCACAGGGGTAATTCTTCTTCCCTGGTCTGGTCATGTTATGGGTCCCTCCAGCTCTGCAGGCGTGTGGTTTGGGGCAATCTCAGTTGGGTGAAGGACACTAATCTACCATAACTCTTGCATTTCACCCCAGTCTATAAATGATGACAAACCGTGGCAGAGTCCTGGGGGCAAGACTTTGTAACAAAGTTCCATGCTTTGGGCTTTTGCTGGCAGGATCTGGTCTTTTGTGAATGTGTGCTGAAGGGACACGTGGCCCTAGGTTTGCCACACCCTTAAGTAGAGCAGAGGAGGGTGAGGAAAGCCTTCCACCATGGACCCCCATGTCTCCCTCCAAATACTCTTGCCCCTTTACACGGTGCTGAGCGTGGGTGGAAATAATGCTCCCCTCTCGTGCCCAGGGAGGACCTCATCCTTCCCAGACCTGTGTCAGCCCAAGGGTTTGCGGTCTTGCTCTAGGCCGTGCCATCCCACTGTTGTCTCATCCCCCACTGCGCCCCTCTCCCCTGCCAACCATGCTCTCCCCTCCCCAAGCACCACTGAAGGCTCACTATCCTTACCTTCCTCCCCCGCCTGTCCCGTTCTCTTTTCTCAGCCACACTGTTCTTCTAATTGAAGAAGTTGCAGGAGGCTGGGGTGGGGAAGGGGTCCCCTTGTACTGTTTGGGGACTGGTTTTTAGTGAGGGGAGAACAAGAAAACCTGACTTTGTGATGATCATAATTCTAACATTTTTTTAGGCTTGGCTGTCACCAGAAAACATCCTGAGAAAGCAAGGACATTTAGTTGGAATAGTAAAAATGACAGCTGCCATGTGTGGAGATTTCCCTCTGTGCCAGGCAGTGTTCTTTTTTTTTTTTTTTAAGATTTTAGTTATTTATTTGACAGACAGAGATCACAAGTAGGCAGAGAGACAGGCAGAGAGAGAGGGAAGCAGGCTCCCTGCTGAGCAGAGAGCCCGATGTGGGGCTTGATCCCAAGACCCTGAGATCATGACCCGAGCCGAAGGCAGAGGCTTTAACCCACTGAGCCACCCAGGCGCCCCCGTGCCAGGCAGTGTTCTAAATGCCTCATGCGCATTTATGTATTTTCACTCCTGAAAATAACTCTATGTGGTATATGTTCTTATTTCCCCCCCCAACAGACAAATTAAAGCACGATGCAGAGTAATAATCTGCTCAAGATGACGTAACTAATAAGGAATGGTATTGCTACAAGAAGCATTCTATATGTGGGCTCTTGAGAAGACAGTGCCATGGCCGGGTGGAGTACTCTAGAAACTGTAGCTGGGCAGCCTTGATTGATAGTGTTGTTTCAGTCCACTGTCTCCTTGCTGTATTCAAGCAAGAACTGTAACTCCTTTTTCGGGTGAATTTGTCAATTTCTCCATGCAGTTCTATCAGTTTGCATGATGTCTTTTGGAGCTGCTGTCAGGTGCAGAAACTTGGGGGATTCTTATGTCTTCTTGATGAACTGACCTCTTTATTGATATGAAATGACTATCTGATTCTGGTCATAGGTCTTGCTCAGAAGTCTGTCATAGCTGATGTTAATACAGTTACTTCAGCTTCCTTTTGACTACTGTTCACATCGCATACACACCTTTTTCCATTCTTTTATTTTAATATATTAGTATCTTCATATTTATACTGAGTTTCTAGTAGGCAACATATAGTTGAGTTCTTTTTAAAATCAAGTCTGAAAATTTCTGCCTTTTGATTAATGTTTTGACCATTCACATTTAATGTGATTATGAAAATATAATGTATTATTAGCCCTAGAAGTACAGGTCTGTGAATTGTCAGGTTTACACACTTCACAGCACTCACCATAACACATACCCTCCCCAATGTCCATAACACCACCCCTCTCTCCCTACCTCCCTCCCCCAGCAACCTGCAGTTTGTTTTGTGAGATTAAGAGTCTCTTATGGTTTGTCTCCCTCCTGATCCCATCTGGGTTTTTTTTTTTCCTTTCCTACCCCCCAAACCCCCCACGTTGCCTCTCAAATTCCTCATATCAGGGAGATCATATGATAATTGTCTTTCTCTTATTGACCTATTTTGCTCAGCATAATACCCTCTAGCTCCATTCATGTCGTTGCAAATGAAAAGACTTCATTTCTTTTGAGGGCTGCATAGTATTCCATTGTGAGTGTATGTGTGTGTGTGTGTGTGTGTGTGTGTGTGTGTGTGTGTGTGTATCACATCTTCTTTATCCATTCGTCTATTGATGGACATTTAGATTCTTTCCATAGTTTGGCTATTGTGGACATTGCTGCTATAAACATTTGGGTGCACATGCCCCTTCGGGTCACTACATTTGTATCTTTAGGATAAATACCCAGTACTGCGATTCCTGGGTCATAGGGTAGCTCTATTTTCAACTTTTTGAGGAACCTCCATGCTGTTTTCCAGAATGGCTGCACCAGCTTGCATTCCCACCAACAGTGTAGGAGGGTTCACCTTTCTCTGCACCCTTGAAATCTCTCCACGTGATTTCAGTCCATAGAAAACAGCCTTTGGCAGTCTGTGCTGCTTTAAAAACCTTGGTGAAAAGCATTTCCTCACTTAAAAAAAAGTAAAAATTCCCCCTTTCTTCAATTCTTCAATTCTGTCATTTCCTGACTTGTTAATTTTAGCCATTCTGACTGGTGTGAGGTGGTATCTCATTGTGGTTTTGATTTGTATTTTCCTGATGCCGAGTGATGTGGAGCACTTTTTAATGTGTCTGTTGGCCATTTGGATATTTTCCTTGCAGAAATGTCTGTTCATGTCCTCTGCCCATTTCTTGATTGGATTATTTGTTCCTTGGGTGTTGAGTTCGATAAGTTCTTTATAGATTTTGGATACTAGCCTTTTATCTGATATGTCATTTGCAAATACCTTTTCCCATTGGTTTTGTGGACTATTTCCTTTGCTGTGCAAAAGTTTTTGATCTGATGAAGTCCCAATAGTTCATTTTTGCCCTTGCTTCCCTTGCCTTTGGCAATGTTCCTAGGAAGATGTTGCTGCGGCTGAGGTCGAAGAGGTTGCTGCCTGTGTTCTCCTCAAGGATTTTGATGGATTCCTTTCTCACATTGAGGTCCTTCATCCATTTTGAGTCTATTTTTGTGTGTGGTGTAAGGAAATGGTCCAGTTTCATTTTTCTGTATGTGGCTGTCCAATTTTCCCAACACCATTTGTTGAAGAGACTGTCTTTTTTCCATTGGACATTCTTTCCTGCTTTGTCAAAGATTAGTTGACCATGGAGTTGAGGGTCTGTTTCTAGGCTCTATTCTGTACCATTGATCTATATGTCTGTTTTTGTGCCAGTACCATACTGTCTTGATGATGACAGCATTGTAATAGAGCTTGAAGTCTGGAATTGTGATGCCACCAACATTGGCTTTCTTTTTCAACATTCCTCTGGCTGTTCAAGATCTTTTCTGGTTCCATATAAAGTTTAGGATTATTTGTTCCATTTCTTTGAAAGAAATTGATGGTATTTTGATAGGGATTGCATTAAATGTATAGATTGCTTTAGGTAGCATAGAAATTTTCACAATATTTGTTCTTCCAATCCATGAGCATGGAACATTTTTCCATTTCTTTGTGTCTTCCTCAATTTCTTTCATGAGTACTTTATAGTTTTCTGAGTACAGATTTGTTGCCTCTTTGGTTAGGTTTATTCCTAGGTATCTTATGGTTTGGGTGCAATTGTAAATGGGATCAACTCCTTAATTTGTTTTTCTTCTGTCTTGTTGTTGGTATATAGAAATGCAACTGATTTCTGTGCATTGATTTTATATCCTGACACTTTACTGAATTCCTGTACAAGTTCTAGCAGATTTGGAGTGGAGTCTTTTGGGTTTTCCACATAAAGCATCATATCATCCACAAAGAGTGATAGTTTAACTTCTTCTTTGCCAATTTTAATGCCTTTAATTTCTTTTTGTTGTCTGATTGCTGAGGCTAGGACTTCCAGTACTATTTGAAGAGCAGTGGTGATAATGGACATCCCTGCCATGTTCCTGATCTTAGCAGAAAAGCTCTCATGTTTTCTCCATTGAGAATGATATTCACTGTAGGTTTTTCATAGTTGGCTTTGATGATATTGAGGTATGCACCCCTATCCCTACGCTTTGAAGAGTTTTGATCAAGAAAGGATGCTGTACTTTGTCAAATGCTTTTTCAGCATCTTTTGAGAGTATCATATGGTTCTTGTCCTTTCTTTCATTAATGTATTGTATCACATTGATTGATTTGCAGATATTGAACCAACCTTGCAGCCCTGGAGTAAATCCCACTTGGTCGTGGTTGATAATCCTTTTAATATACAGTTGGACCCTATTGGCTAGTATTTTGGTGAGAATTTTTGCATCTGTGGTCATCAAGGATATTGGTCTGTAATTCTTTTTTGATGGGGCCTTTGTCTGGTTTTGGGATCAAGGTAATGCTGGCCTCATAAAATGAGTTTGGAAGTTTTCCTTCCATTTGTTTTTTGGAACAGTTTCAGGAGAATAGGTATTAATTCTTCTTTAAATGTTTGGTAGAATTTCCCTGGGAAGCCGTCTGGCCCTGGGCTCTTTTTTGTCTGGAGATTTTTGATGACTGCTTCAATCTCCTTACTGGTTATGGGTCTGTTCAGGTTTACTATTTCTTTCTGGTTCAGTTTTGGTAGTGTGTACATCTCTAGGATGCATCCATTTCTTCCAGATTGCCAAATTTGCTGTCATATATTTGCTCATCATATGTTCTTATAATTGTTTGTATTTCTTTGGTGTTGGTTGTGATGTCTCCTCTTTCATTCATGATTTTATTAATTTGGGTCCTTTCTCTTTTCTTTTTGATAAGTCTGGCCAGGGGTTTGTCAATCATATTAATTCTTCGAAAGAACCAGCTCCTAGTTTTGTTGATTTGTTCTACTGTTTTTTTGGTTTCTATTTCATTGATTTCTGCTCTGATCTTTATTCTTTCTCTTCTCCTGCTGGGTTTAGGCTTTCTTTGCTGTTCTTTCTCCAGCTCCTTGAGGTGTAGGGTTAGGTTGTATATTTGAGATCTTTCTTGTTTCTTAAGAAAGGCTTGTATTGCTATATACTTTCCTCTCAAGACCACCTTTGCTGTGTTCCACAGATTTGAACTGTTGTGTTTTCATTATCATTTGTTTCCATGAATTTTTTCAGTTCTTCTTTAATTTCCTGGTTGACCCATTCATTCTTTAGAAAGATGTTCTTTAGCCTCCATGTATTTGGGTTCTTTCCAACTTTCCTCTTGTGATTGAGTTCTAGCTTCAGAACATTGTGTTCTGAAAATATGCAGGGAATGATCCCAGTCTTTTGGTACTGGTTGAAACCTGATTTGTGACCCAGAATGTGATCTATTCTGGAGAATGTTCCATGTGCACTAGAGAAGAATTTGTATTCTGTTGCTTTGGGATGGAATGTTCTGAATATATCTGTGATGTCCATCTGGTCCAATGTGTCATTTAAGGCCTTTATTTCCTTATTGATCTTTTGCTTGGATGATCTGTCCATTTCAGTGAGGGGGGTGGTAAAGTCCCCTACTATTATTGTATTATTGTCGATGTGTTTCTTTGATTTTGTTATTAATTGGTTTATATAGTTGGCTGCTCACATATTAGGGGCATAGATATTTAAAATTTTTAGATCTTCTTGTTGAAACAGACCCTTTAAGTATGATATAGTGTCCTTCCTCATCTCTTATTATAGTCTTTGGCTTAAAGTCGAATTGATCTGATATAAGGATTGCCACCCCAGCTTTCTTTTGATGTCCATTAGCATGGTAAATTGTTTTCCAACCCCTCACTTGAAATCTGGAGTTGTCTTTGGGTCTAAAATGAGTTTCCCATAGACAGCATATAGATGGGTCTTGTTTTTTTATTCATCCTGATACTCTGTGTCTTTCAATTGGTGCATTTAGCCCATTTACATTCAGGGTAACTGTTAAGAGATATGAATTTAGTGCCATTGTATTGCCCATAAGGTGACTGTTACTGTATGTTGTCTCTGTTCCTTTCTGGTCTACTACTTTTAGGCTCGCTCTTTGCTTAGAGGACCCCTTTCAATATTTCGTGTTGGGCTGGTTTGGTGTTTACAAATTCTTTTAGTTTTTGTTTGTCCTGGAAGTTTTTTATCTCTCCTTCTATTTTCAATGACAGCCTAGTTGGATATAGTATTCTTGGCTGCATGTTCTTCTCATTTAGTGCTCAGAATATATCATGCCAGTTCTTTCTGGCCTGCCAGGTATCTGTGGATAAGTCTGCTGCCCATCTAATATTTTTACCATTGTATGTTACAGACTTTTTGTCCCAGGCTGCTTTCAGGATTTCTCTTTGTCACTGAGACTAGTAAGTTTTACTATTAGATGGGAGTGTGGACCTATTTTTATTGATTTTGAGGGGGGTTCTCTGTGCCTCCTGGCTTTTGATGCTTGTTCCCTTCCCCAAATTGGGGAAATTCTCTGCAATAATTCTCTCCAATATACCTTCTGCCCCCCTCTATTTCTTCTTTTTCTGGAATCCCAATTATTCTAATATTGTTTCATCTTATGGTATCACTTATCTCTCAAATTCTTCCCTCGTGTTCCAGTAGTTGTTTGTCTCTGTTTTGCTCAGCTTCTTTATTCTCTATCATTTGGTCTTCTGTATCACTAATTCTCTCTTCTGCCTCATTTATCCTAGCAGGTAGAGTCTCCAGTTTTGATTGTACCTCATTAATAGCTTTTTTTAAAAATTTCAGCTTGGTTAGGTGTTAGTTCTTTTATTTCTCCAGAAAGGGGTTTTATTTCTTCAGACAGGGTTTCTCTAATATCTTCCATACCTTTTTCAAGCCCAGCTAGCACCTTGAGAATCATCATTTGAACTCCAGATCTGACATATTACCAATGTCTGTATTGATTAGGTCCCTAGCCTTTGGTACTGTCTCTTGTTCTTTTTTTTTGTGGTGAGTTTTTCCGCCTTGTCATTTTATCCAGATAAGAATACATGAACAAGAGAATAAAATACTAAAAGGGTGGCAAAGACCCCAGAAAAATGTATACTAACCAAATCAGAAGAGACTCCCAAATCAGGGGGGAGAAGAAAGGTGGTAAAATGAAGTTAAAACATTTTTTTAAAAAATTAAAAAATACATATATATATATATTAGACTGGTGAATGGAACAGAGCCACACACTTGATTTTGGATGTATATTGTTCTCTTAGAAGAAACTACCTCCTGAAATTTTAAAGAAAGAAAAACTTATATATATACAAAAATAAGGGTAAGCATGATGAAGGGATAGAATATGACTGTAAAGATGAAACATTTTTTAAAAATTCTAAAAAAGGAATTGATAAGGTAAGTTGGTTGGAAAAAGAAAGAAAAAGAAAGTGGAGAGAATTTGCTCAGGCTGGAGCCTAGAACAAAGCCCTGTGCTAGATTTAGGGTATATTTTGATCTATTAGAAGAAATTGTATCCCAGAATTTTTTAGAAGATAAAACCCTATATGTGTATAAAAAATAAAATTAGATACAATGAAGGATAAAATACGACTATAATAATGAAGGCTTAAAAAGATTTTTTTTAGAAAGGTATTAAGATAAACTAGTTAAAACATGTTAAAAGAGGAAAGAGGAAAAGTTTTAAAAAATTAGAATAAGAAAAAAATAAAATTAAGAAAATTTAATTAACTTTGCAAGACTAAAGAATCATGGGGAGAAAGCCATGAATTCCATGCTTTGCTTTCCCCTCCTCTGGAATTCCGCTGTTCTCCTTGTTCAGTGAGCTTGATCTTGGCTGGATGTTCTTGCTGATCTTCTGGGGGAGGGGCTTATTGTAGTGATTCTCAAATGTCTTTGCCCAAGGCCAAATTGCACTGCCCTTGCCAGGGACCGGGCTAAGTAATTTGCTCGGTTCGCTCTCAGGAGGTTTTGTTCCCTGAATGCTTTCCATAGAGCTCTGGAGGACAGGAAGGAAAATGGCGACCTCCCAATCTCTGGCCTGGAGGAGCCAAGAGTTCAGGGCCCCACTCCTCAGTGCACCCTAGGACAAAAGCGGTCAATCACTTGTCAATCACTCCTGTCTCCCAGGTCTCTGGCCATGCTCCAAGCTCACCTGGCCTGTGATCTAATGTTTCTATCTCTGTCACACAGCCCCATTTGGAGTCTCCAAACCCAGCAGATCCTGCCACTGTGCTCTTCCAGTGGATGAAAGTGGGTATCCCTGGATCTGCCACTTGTGGGGTCCCTGCTCAAAGAACAATGGCCTGACTGTGCTGCAGATCACAGTTTAAGGTAACCCCAAGCTGAGAACTCACCCCTCAGCTCTGTTTCTGTAGCCAGCTTCCCTGCTCCAATATCTGAAAGCTCTGGTACACTCAGACACCCCCGATCCTTCTGTGACCTCACGGGACCTGAGACCACACTCTCCCTGCGCGGGCTCCACCCCCGATTAGCCTCTGGAGCGATGCCCTCAGCGGAGCAGACTTTTACAAGTTCGAATTTTGTGCTCCATTCCTCCACCACTTGCCAGGAGCAGACCCCCCACCCCCATGGTCTATCTCCCCATTGTTTCAGATTCACTTCTCCACACATTCCACCTTTCAGAAAGTGGTTGATTTTCTGTTTCTAGAATTGCTGCTCTTCTTCTCTTTGATCTCCTGTTAGGTTTATAGGTGTTCAGAATGGTTTGATAACTATCTAGCTGAACTCCTGTGACCTGAGGTCATCTCAGTCTGCTAATCCTCTGCCATCTTGACTCCTCCCCTCTCTCCTACTTAAAATGTGCTCTTCATCATTATTTTTAGTAGTCTGATGATGATGGTTCTTCATGTAATTTTTTCCTGTTTCTAATAATTGAGTATGTTCAGATGCTTGGATCTGTGTATTTATAGTTTTTATTATGCTTGGAAAGTTTTTTGCTATTATTTAAGTAGTTTTGTGCCTCTCTCTCCTTCAGGAACCCTCATTATCCATATATTAGCCCAGCTGAAATTATCTCACAGCTCACTGATGCTTTTCTTCCCATTCTTTCTTTCTCTGTGTTTCCTTTTGGATGTCTTTCACTAGGCCTCATATTTGCTAAATTTTTCCTTCTGCACTGTCTAATCTGCTATTAAGCTTAGCTGGGATTTTTTAATGTCTATCTTGGACATTATACTATTAGACATTTTTTAATGTCTATCTTAGACATTATACTATTCATTCCTAAAAGTTGGATTTGGGTCTTTTTTATTCCATCCATTTGTATATTTAACTTTTTGAACTTATGGAAAATAGTTATAATAACAGTACTTTTTAAAAAAAGATTTTATTTGTTTATTTGTCAAAGAGAGAGAGAGAGTGCACAGAAGCAGGCAGAGTGGCAGGCAGAGAGGGAGGGGGAAGCAGGCTCCCCACCAAGCAAGGAGCCTGATGTAGGACTTGATCCCAGGACCCCGGGATCATGACTGAGATGAAGGCAGAGGTTTAACCCACTGAGCCACCCAGGCATCCCTATAATAACAGTTTTAATGCTGTTCTCTGCCAATTCTAACCTGTATCAATCTGGGTCAGTTTCAAATGATTGATTTGTATCCTTATTGTTGGCCCTATTTTCCTTCTCCTTCAAATGAAGAGTAATATTTTGATGGTATATTTACTTTGTTGGTTGTTGAATAGTTTTTATCTGCTAGAAATTTTGGACTTTGTTCAGCGATGCAGGTAGGTTACTTAGAAACAATTTGATTCTCTCAGGTCTTGATTTAATTATTTGTTAAGTTGTCCAGAATAGTGATCATTCTACTGCTAATTATTTCCAGCTACCTCCCTGAGTCATCTTCCCAATTCCCTGTTAATTATAAGTTGCTCCACTCTGGTTGTTGGGAATAGGTCTATTCTCAGCCCTTCGTGGGTAACTGACACTCTCCCCTTTAATCCTATTCTATCTTGACTTTTGGGTAGTTTTCAGTACTCTGGGGAGTATTAGAGGTAATTCCTCTGAAGTTTTTCATGATTTTTTTTTTTTGAGATCTTGCCTGAGATTCTGTCTTATGGATTATATCTACTTTGACCTCCTTAAACTCTCAGCTCAAAAGGGTCTGCTGGGCTCCTCCTCAGTTTTCCCTCCTGTGACCGGCTTGAAAACTCTCCTAAGGCAGTACATTTGGGACAGTAGTAGAGTTCAGGGATGACTATCCTCCTTGGCCTGATGTCCTATGTCTTGAAAAGATTCATTCTAGTGTTTTATCTGCCTTTTTAGTTGTTTCAGAAAGTAAAGCATATCTAGCCATTGTTACTTAGTCTTGGTCACTGTACCATCTTTTAAAGAAATCAAAGTTGGAAAATATCAGTCTAGATTTTGAATACAGAAATTTACAAAATACAGAGAGAGCAACAGCCACAGTCAGGTTGAAACCATAAATTAAAGAACCCTTTAAATCTTGTTTTAAAAAACATCATACCAGGGGCACCTGGGTGGCTCAGTGGGTTGAGGCCTCTGCCTTCAGATTGGGTTGTGGTCCCAAGGTCCTGGGATCGAGCCCTGCATCGGGCTTTCTGCTCACCGGGGAGTCTGCTTCCTCCTCTCTCTCTGCCTGCCTCTCTGCCTACTTGTGATCTCTGTCAAATAAATAAATTTAATAAAAATATTTTTAAAAAATCATACCAGGTACAACAACAGGTTCTGTTTGACCCAAGATGAAGGGCACGCAAACTCCATTATCCCTCCCTGCCCCAAGAGCTGAGCAGATGCTTCTGGGTAGTCATAGTGACTTTAGGAGCATGTCAGTCTTGATAATTTCTCCTATATCAAAGATCTTTCAAAGAAAATATGAACAATGATTATAACATGGCTTCATGCAGAGTACTGTGCTCCTCATTGCTTATTATGAGTTGACTTTACTTTTGAAACTCTCTATTGAATTCTTCAGTTTAGTCATTGTGTTTTCCAACTCTAGACTTTCCAGGGTTGTGGTTTTTTGAAAAGATGATTTCTTTTTCTTTGTGGAAGTTATCATTTTGTTCAGGAATTGTATACTTAATTTTGTCGAGTTGTCTGTCTGTGTGTTCTTATAGTTGACTAAACTTCTTTAAGAGAATTATTCTGATTTCTTTGTCTGAAAGTTTATAGAGCTCCATTTCTTTAGGGTCAGCTGTTGGAGTTTTGTCAGTTTCCTTTGGTGGTGTCATATTTGCCTGATTGTGTGTGTGTGATCCTTGAATCCCTATATTGGTATTTATTAATTTGAATAAGTGGTCTCCTTTTCCATACTTTACAGGTTTGTTTTGGCAGGGACAATTCTTTACCAGTAGCTTACTTTGGGTATTCAGACATATCTACTGGTAACATCCTTGGGGTTGCCATTTTGGTTACTATTTTGGGACAAGGCTAATGTCCAAGCTCTGATGTCAGGTCAGGGGCATGTACTGCTGGCTGAGAACATTTAGATAAGGCTGTTCATTGGTTCCCTGACCTAGCAAGGCTAAAGGATGGGCTCCATAATTGTCTAGCTTCTCAGGTCAGGTTTACTAGATGGCTATGAATGATACTATATGTAGTATTTGGTGGGAATATGAATTAGCTTCTCAGCCCTGATGGGGAAGCAGAACAGGACCCAGGGCCTGCACAGGTTGTTTGAGTACCCAAATCAGGCAAGAGTATGAACTGAATTCCCTGGCTAGGTAAGGACACTGATTTTGCTCAGCAGATGGGGAAAACCAGGGGCTGTGTTCTCTGGTCAAGAATCACTGTAAGCAGCACTCTTGGATGAGCTACACAGCTTTCTGTGTGTTCTGGTTAGGTTCTCTGGTCAGACAGGCTGAAGACTGTAATCAGCAATGAGTGGGGCAATGAATCAGTTTCCCTGTCCAGGTGTAGCAGCCAAACCACCTCTAGGACCAGTAAGGCTCTTTTATTTTGTCTATGGTCTTGACTCAAGCCAATCCTTGCTCCATGTTCCCTGGTCAAACAGGTCTACTGGTTTTTCTCTGAATATTATCAGTTCTGCTTGCCCAGATTTTGGCTTGAGCTTACTGCCCTTTGTAGCCTCCAGGCAGCCCCTTTGGCCACACTTGGCAGGTGGAGCCATGACTCAACTCCCATGCTTGGGTAGGGCAGCAGAGCCCACTCCAAGCATTCTGTCTGGAGGGGCCAAGAGTTATACTCAATAATGGGTGGAGCTACAAATTAACTCCCTTTGCTTGAGCATAGTAGGGGAACTTTCTATGACACATACTGACTTTGTTCTGGAGGTGATCAATTCTGCCTGCCCATCTCTCAGCCTGAGCATGACTGGGCTATGTAACTTCCACATGTTCACACAAGCCCTGCTGGTCAGACAGGTCCAGAAACCTTACTCAATAGCAGGGGGCTGTGACAGCTTCCATGTCTGGGTTGGGACAGACCAGGCTCCAGGGTTGGTGAAATCCCTCATTTAAAGACCTGAATCAAGCAGGTCTGCACTCCACCAAGTTCCTTGGTCAGACAGCACCACTGACTTGGTTCTGCAGGTAAGCAAAGCCACTGGCAGGGACCACTGCTTGGGCTCCACAGCTAGAAATCCGAACTGCCAAGATCCCAGTGCTTATTATTCCAAGCCCCTCCCTCTTCACTGTCACAGTAATATTTCTGTTGGTTGAGCCCTAAAGATTCCCCTGCAATCCCCATAAGGCAAGACCTGAGTAGGGACTCCTTTGAAGTAACCCACAAGGCTGGAGGGGCTGGATGTCCCCACTGGGTTCTTTTCCCACTGCAGGAACCATAGACTCAGAGAAGACCTCGCTACCTGGTGCTCCAACAGGTTGGAGGAGGGGCAATTCAGTCCGTATGGAGCCACTGCTCTTACCCTCCTAATGGAGTCTACCATGGTCTCTGTGGTACAAGGGATACTTCTACCTCACTCTCATCTACTAAGATTCTCTCACTGGGGTTTTGACACAAATAGTTGTTAATTGTTCTTATGAGGGGGAGGATAGTCAGGAATGACATTTGTCTGATATTAAGATAGCCATCTCTGCTCTCTTTTGGTTACTATTTGCATAGAATATTTTTCTCTATCACTTTCAGCCTGTATGTATCCTTAGAGCTAAACTGAGTCTCTTATAGACAGTAGAGAATTGAATCCTTTTATTTATCTAATTAAAAATTTTTTAAAAATTTATTTTGATTTTTCTCACCATAGCACATACCCTCCCCAGTGTCCATCACCCAGCCACCCCATCCCCTCCAGCAACCCTCAGTTTGTTTCCTGAGATAAGAGTGTCTTATGGTTTGTCTCTCTCTCTGATTTCATCTTGTTTTATTTTTCCCTTCCCCTGTGATCCTCTGTCTTGTTTCTCAAATTCCTCATATCAATGAGATCATATGATAATTGTCTTTCTCTGACTTACTTATTTCGCTTAGCATAATACACTCTAGTTCCATCCATGTCATTGCAAATGGCAAGATTTCATTTTTGATGGCTGCATACACACACACACACACACACACACACACACACACATCTGTATATATATATATATAACATATCTTCTTTATCCATTCATCTGTTGATGGACATCTAGGCTCTTTCCATAATCTGGGTATTGTGGACATTGCTGCTAAAAAACATTCAGGTGCACGTGCCCCTTCCAATCACTACATTTGTATATTTACAGTAGTGCAATTGCTGGATGGTAGGGTAGCTCTATTTTGATTCCTCAAAAAGTTTATTTTGACAAAATAAAATTTATTTATTTTATTTTTTTAAAGATTTTATTTATTTATTTGACAGAGAGAGAGATCATAAGTAGTAGAGAGGCAGGCAGAGAGAAAGGGGGAAGCAGGCTCCCCACTGAGTGGAGATCCTGACTCAGGGCTTGATCCCAAGACCCTGAGACCATGACCCAAGCCAAAGGCAGAAGCTTAACACACTGAGCAACCCAGGCACCCAAAAAAATAAAATTAAAAAAAAAATGGTATTGATAAGATAAAACAGTTTTAAAAATGTTAAAATAAGAAAGAGGAAAAACTAAAAAAAAATAGAATAAGAAAAAAATAAAATTTAACTTTGAAAGAATAAAGAATGGAGGGGGGAAAGCCATGAATTCAATGTGTAGTCCTATAACTCTGAAGTTCCGCAGTTCTCGTTGATCCGTGAACTTGGTCTTGGCTGGATGTCCTTGCTAATCTTCTGCGGGAGGGGCCTGTTGCAGTGCTTCTCAGATGTCTTTACCTGGGGCGGAATTGCACTGCCCTTGCCAGGGGCCAGGCTAATCTGCTTGGCTTCGCTCTGGGCAGCTTTTGATCCTCGAATGCCTTCCATACAGCTTTGGAGGATGGGAATGAAGATGGCTGCCTCCCAATCTCCAGTCCCAGAGGACCCCAGAGCTCAGGTCCCACTCCTCAATGTGTCCTCAGAGAAAAGCAGTCATTCCTTCCCATCTCCCTGGTCTCTGGCCGCACTCCAAGCTCGCCCAGCCTGTGACAGAGCATATCTATCTCTGGCGCGTGGCCATTTGGAGTCTCCAAACCCAGCAGATTCCTGCAACCCACTCCCACACTGCTCCTCCTGGAGGGGGAAGGTGAGTCTCCCCAGATCTGCCAACTGTGGGGTCCCTGCTCAAAGAGTAGTGGTCCGATTTTGCCTCGGATCACAGTTTAAAGTAACCCTGAGCTGAAAGCGAACTCCTCAGCTCCATCTCTGCAGCTGGCTTCCCTGCTCCAATACCTGGGAGCTCTGCCACACTCAGGCACCCCCAGTCTTTCTGTGACCACGAGGAACCTGAGACCACACTGTCGCCCTGAGGAATCCACCCCTGACTTAACCTCTGGAGTGACATCCTTCAGTGGAGAAGACTTCTAAAAGCTCCGATTTTGTGCTCTGCTGCTCTACCACTTGCCAGGACCCAGCCCTTCCCCCACAGTCTCTCTTCCCATATATCACCTCAGATTTACTTTTGCGCACATCCTACCTTCCAGTAAGTGGTCGCTTTTCTGTTCCTAGAATTACTGCTTTTCTTCTCTCGGATCTCCTGTTGAGTTTGTAGGTGATCAGAATGGTTTGATAACTAGCTAGCTAAATTCCTGGGACCAGAAGAAATTTCGGTCTCCTACTCCTCTGCCATCTTGCTCCTCTCTCCTGGATCCACTTTTTTAAAAATGCAATCTGTCAATCTAAGTCTTTTGATTGGGAAACTTACTTCACATGTATAAACAATGAATCTTGGAACACTGAAAAAATAAAATAAATTTTTTTTTTTAAAATACAGTACTTACTAATAGGGAAGGATTTATTTTGGGCATTTTTCCAGTTGTTTTCTGTATGTCTTATAGCCCTTTTGTCCATTTCCCCCATTATTGCCTTCCTTCATGTTTGGTTGTGTTTTTGTGGTTTAGATTATTTTCTCATTTCCTTTGTGTGTATTCCATAGATAGTTTCCTTGTGATTTACTAAGAGGATTACATATTATATCCTAAAGCTCTAGCAATCTATTGAAAGTGATACCAACTTAACATCATTCATTTACCAAAACTCTGTTTCTTTACAGCTCTAGATCCATAAACATTATGCTGTTGTTGTCACAAATTGCCTCGTTATATATTGTGTATCCATTACCATAGATTTAAATAACTTTTTTTGCATTTGTCTTTTAGATCTTATAGTAAATAAAAAGTGATATTACAAACCAAAATTGCAAAAGTAGGTTTGCACGTATGTTCCCTGGTCCAGACTCTTTCTCCATTCTGGAGTTCAACTTCCTGGGGATAATGATCTCATAAGAGTCAAAGACCCACTGGAGTTGGATATATAAGTCCTGTCCCAAGTATCTGGGACAGCATAGATGGCCAAGAGGTGAGGGACAGAATGGAGTGATCCTGGACCTAGGAGGTCCCCATTGGCCTCCAGCCCAAGCCCAGAACCAATGCCCAGCAAGACCCACAGTGGCCAGTACCAGAGGTGCCACAGGGGCCCAGGCAGGGGAATCAGGCCACTGGAAGCCTCCAGCCACTCAGCCTGGTGTCAGTGCAGCTGTGGGCAGTGCAGAGCCCAGCACAGGTCAGGGTAGGGCAGGTCATGGTGGGTAGAGCAAGGAAGGGAAGGTCAGGGAAGGCCCACACCAGGTATTGCTGTACAACTGAACCTCAGAGGAGCAGCCAGAACAAAAGGGCACCAGGAGACAAGACCCTGGGCTGCACAGAAGGTTTGGGGAAAAAAGGAGGGAGCATCTTGAATGAAGAAGAGGGGACATTGGGTGCCTTTAGAGCCATAGAGTCCAGCAACATCTTCTTTTCTGGTGCCTGGTCTCTGCATTGCCTCACACTACTTTGGTGCTATTTTTAAGCATCAGAATTGCACTTCGATCTGTAGTGCCTGGTCATAAATATTTTCACCTCCTCCTGGACTTTGGGAAGCCCTGCTGACTGTGACAGTCTTCAAGAGGGCTCTGGTTGGATAATTGGGTACTGGAGAGCATAGCAATCTTATCCAATTGCCTTTTACCTACCTATGCAAACAGTATGTTTGCATCCTCATGTTAGAATTTTTTTTGGAGACTAACAGACCCTTAAGAAGACAGGTCAGGGTGTCTCGATGTGAACACATCAATTAGCTTTCCTTTTCCAGTGGCTTTTGTGAGAGCCCCATGGGCTGGCCTGCCCCTCGCCTGGGACCTTTTCCACATTACCAAGAATCAGTCTGGGCTAAGAAACAATGACATATTGTTTGAAGACTGCTCTGGCCCAGATCTTTCTGTGCTGTTGAACATGCATCGTACTGAGGATATGCATGTGTTCAGTTAGTACAGACACCATTAGGAAAACTGTGAGGGAAAGACACTGCACCAGTGTTTGTGCTCACATTCTGACACCTGCTGAAAAAAAAAAAAACAGTAGATCCCTGAACATCTAAATTTGGACAACTCAGATTTCTCTTTCACATAGTTTTGGAATTGTTTTTGGACTGTGAAGATTACCTTGGGATAACACAGCTTTCCTACACAATAATTTCTTGGTTTGCAGTTCTCTGGCCATCTTCCAAGTTTTGTTGATGCCAGCTAGAACTTTTGTAAAAGATTATTAATAACATAACCTTCTATTTAATGAATCTGTCACTTAAAAAATAGTATAATCAAATTCACAACTCTATCATCAATGCATAGTTTTACAATGCAATAAGATCTTACTCATCATTTTTCTTTATTCCTCAGATGTACCACTTTCGTGGATTCATATTTTATTTTGTCTGAGTCCAATGCCTTCCTCTTTTTAATGGAACAGTATAAAATTTGAATTTTCATTAGAATATGCCCAGGAGTGTGTGTGCATGTCTGTGTGTTTTTTAAGCTAGATTGATTGATTGATTGATTGATTATATAGAGAAAGTATTCAAGGGGTTAGGGGCAGAGGGAGAGGGAGAAAGAATCTTTTTTTTTTTAACTTCAATTAGCTGGGACACCTGGGTGGTTCAGTCCGTTAAGCATCTGCCTTCCCCTCAGTTCATGATCCCAGGGTCCTCAGAATGAGTCCCATATCTGGCTCCTTGCTCAGCAGTGAAACTGCTTCTCCCTCTGTCTTCCCCTCCTCCCACTTGTGCTCTTTCTCTCTCTCTCTGACAAATAAATAAAGTCTTTAAAAATACATATATACATACATACATAAATCCAATTAGCCAACATATAGTACATCATTAGTTTCAGATAGTGTTCAACACTTTATCAGTTACATATAACACCCAGTGCTCATCATATCACATGCCCTCCTTACTGCCTGTCACCTAGGTACCCCATCCCCCCACTCACCTCCCCTCCAGCAACCCTCAGTTTGTTTCCTAGTCTCTCATGGCTTTTCTCCCTCTCTGATGGCTTCCCCTTCAGTTTTCTTTCCCTTCCCCTATGATCCTCTGCCCTATTTTTTATATTCCACATATGAGTGAAGCCATATAATTGTATTTCTCTGATTGAGTTACTTCACTCAGCATAATACCCTCCAGTTCCATCCACATCAGTGTAAATGGTAGTGTTCATCCTTTCAGATGGCTGAGTAATATTCCATTGTGTGTGTGTATATATATATACCACATCTTTATCCATTCATCTGTCAATGGACATCTCAGCTCTATCCACAGTTTGGCTATTGTGGACATTGCTGCTATGAACATTGGGGTGAAAGTGCTCCTTCAGATCGCTACATTTGTATCTTTGGGGTAAATACCTAGTAGTGCAATTGCTGGGTATAGCAATTTATATTTATAGCAATAAATAGAGGGTAGCTCTAGCCATTTTAACTGGTGTGAGATGGTATCTCATTGTGATTTTGATTTGTATCTCCCTGATGCCGAGTGGTGTTGCACACGTTTTCTCGTGTCTGTTAGCCATTCGTATGTCTTTTTTGGAAAAATGTCTGTTCATGTCTTCTGCCCATTTCTTGACTGGATAATTTGTTTTTTGGGTGTTGAGTTTGATAAATTCTTTATAGATCTTGGGTACTAGCCCTTTATCTGATATGTCATCTGCAAATATCTCCTCCTATTCCATAGGTTGCTTTTTCATTTTGTTGACTGTTTCCTTTGCAGTGCAGAAGGTTTTTATCTTGATGAAGCCCTGGCAGTTCATTTTAACTTTTGTTTCCCTTGCCTTGGGGGAAGTTTCTAGCAAGAAGTTGCTGTGGCCAAAGTCAAAAAGGTTGCTGCCTGTGTTTTCCTCTAGGATTTTGTTGGGTTCCTGTCTCATATTGAGGTCTTTCATCCATTTGGAATTTATCTTTGTGTGTGGTGTAAAAAAGGGTCCATTTTCATTCTTCTACATGTGGCTGCCCAATATTCCTAGCACCATTTATTGAAGAGACTGTCCTTTTTCCGTTGGACATTCTTTCCTGCTATGTTAAAGATTAGTTGACCATAAAGTTGAGGGTCCATTTCTGGGCTCTCTATTCTATTCCATTAATCTATGTGTCTGTTTTGTGCCAGTACCTTACTGTCTTGATGGTTACAGCTTTGTGATAGAGCTTGAAGTCAGGCATTGTGATGCCCACAGCTTTGGTTTTCTACTTCAAGATTCCTTTAGCTATTTGGGGTGTTTTCTGGTTACATACAAATTTTAGGATTATCTGTTCCAGCTCTGTGAAAATGTCTATGGTATCTTGATAGGGATTACATTGAATGGGTAGATTGCTCTGGGTAGCATGGCCATTTTCACAATATTTATTCTTCCAATTCAAGTGTATGGAATGTTTTCTCATTTCTTTGTATCTTAATTTCTTTCATACGTGTTCTATAGTTTTTAGAGTATGAATTCTTTACCTCCATGGTTGGGTTTATTCCTAGGTATCTTATGGGTTTTGGTGAAATTATAAATGGAATCAATTCCTTAATTTCTCTTTCTTCTGTCTCATTGTTATTGTATAGAAATGCAACTGATTTCTGTGCACTGATTTTATATCCTGCCATGTTGCTGAATTGCTGTATGAGTTCTACCAATTTGAGGGGGCAGTCTTTTGGGTTTTCCACATAAAGTATCATGTCATCTGCGAAGAGTGAGAGTTTGACTTCTTCTTTGCCAAATTGAATGTCTTTTGTTTCTTTTTGTTGTCTGACTGCTGAGACTAGGACTTCTAGTACTGTGTTCAGCAAGTGGTGAGAGTGGGCTTCCCTGTCGTGTTCCTGAACTTAAGGGGAAAGTTCTCAGTTTTTTCCCATTGAGAATGATATTGCTGTGGGCTTTTCATGTATGGCTTTTATCATATTGAGGTATGTTCCCTCTATCTCTACATTGTGATGAGTTTTAATCAAGAAAGGATGCTGTACTTTGTCAAATGCTTTTTCTGCATCAATTGAGAGGATCATATGGTTCTTGTCTTTTCTTTTATTAATGCGATGTATCATGTTTATTGATTTTCAAATGTTGAGACAACCTTGCAGGCCAGGAGTAAATCCCACTTAGTTGTGGTGAATAATCCTTTTAATGTACTGTTGGATCCTATTGGCTAGTATCTTACTGAGTATTTTGACATCCATGTTCATCAGGGATATTAGTCTATAATTCTCATTTTTTAAAAAGATTTTATTTATTTATTTGAAAGAGAGAGAGAGAGATCACAAGTAGGCAGAGAGGCAGGCAGAGAGAAGAGGAAGCAGGCTCCTTGCTGAGCAGAGAGCCCGATGTGGGGCTTGAGCTCAGGATCCTGAAATCATGACCTGAGCTGAAGGCAGAGGCTTTAACCCACTGAGCCACCCAGGCACCCCTATTATTCTCATTTTTGATGGGATCTTTGTCTAGTTTGGGGATCAAGGTAATGCTGGCCTCATAGAATGAGTTTGGAACTTTTCCTTCCATTTCTGTTTTTGGAAACAGCTTCAGTAGAGTAGGTATTATTTCTTCTTTAAATGTTCAGTACAATTCCCCTGGGAAGCCATCTGACCCTGGACTCTTGTTTTTTGAGAGAATTTTGATTACTGCTTCAATTTCTTTTCTGGTTATGTGTCTGTTCAGTTTTTCTATTTCTTCCTGTTTCAGTTTTGGTAGTTTATAAGTTTCCAGAAATGCATCCATTTCTTCCAGATTGTTGAGTTTGTTGGCGTACAGTTGTTCATAATGTGTTCTTAAAATTGTATTTCCTTGGTCTTGGTCATGATCTCTCTGCTTTTGTTCATGATTTTATGTATTTGGGTGCTTTCTCTTTTCTTTTTGATATGTCTAGCCAGTCATATTAATTGTTTCAATCTTATTAATTGTTTCAAAGAACCAGCTCCTAGTTTCGTTGATCTATTCTACTGTTCTTTTGGTTTCTATTTCATTGATTTCTGTTCTCATCTTTATTATTTCTCTTATCCTTCTTGGTTTAGACTTTATTTGATGTTCTCCTCCAGCTCCTTTAGGTATAAGGCTAACTTGTGTATTTGAGATTTTTCTAATTTTTTGATAGAGGCTTATATTGCAATGTACTTCCCTCTTAGGACCACCCTTGCTGTATTCCAAATGTTTTGAACAGTTGTGTTTTCATTTTCTCTAGTTTTCATGAATTTTTTAAATTCCTCTTTAATTTCCTGGTTGACCCATTCATTCTTTTTTAGGATGTTATTTAACCTCCAAGTGTTTAAATTCCTTCCAAATTTCCTCTTGTGATTGAATTCACATTTCAAAGCACAGTAGTCTGAAAACATGCAGAGAATAATCCCAATCTTTGGAATCAGTTGAGACCAGATTTGTGACCCATTATGTGATCTATTCTGGACAATGTTCTATGTACACCCAAGAGGAATGTGTACTCTGTTGCTTTAGGATAGAATGCTCTGTATTTATCTGTGAAGTCCATCTGGTCCAGTGTCATTCAAAGCCCTTATTTCCTTGTTGATCTTCTTAGATGATATGCCCACTACTGTAAATGGGGTGTTGAAGTCTTCTACTATTATTTTGTTATTATCAATGTGATTCTTTAATTTTGTTATTAATAGGTTGATATAACTGGCAGCTCCCAAATTAGAGACATAAATATTTACAATTGTTAGATCTTCTTGTTGAGTAGACACTTTAAGTATAATATAGTGTCCCTCTTCATCTCTTATAGTCTTTGGTTTAGAATCTAATTTATCTGATATGAGGATTGCTGTCCCAACTTTCTTTTGAGGTCCATTAGCCTGATAAATCATTCTCCATCTGCTCACTTTCAGTCTAGAGATGTCATTTTAGGTCTAAAGTGAGTCTCTTGTAGACAGCACATGGATGAGTCTTACTTTTTTTTTTAATCTAATCTGATAACCTATGTCTTTTTATTGGAGCAGTTAGCCCATTTACATTCAGAGTAACTATTGAAAGATATGAATTTAGTACCATTGTATTACCTGTAAAGTCCCTGTTTCTGTAGATTGTCTCTGTTTCTTTCTGTTTTATGTTACTCTTGGGCTCTCTCTTCACTTACAGGATTCCCCTAAATATTTCTTGCAGGACTGGTTTGGTGGTCACATATTCTTTTAGTTTCTGTCTGTCCTGGATGTGCTTTATCTCTCCTTCCATTCTGAATGACATCTTTGCTATATAAGGTATTCTTGGCTGCATGTTTTTATCATTTAGTACTTTGAATGTAACATGCCAGCCCTTACTGACTTGCCAGGTCTCTGTGTATAGGTCTGATGTCAGTCTAATGTTCCTACCCTTGTAGGTTAGGAACTTCTTGTCTCAAACTGCTGTCAGGATTTTCTCTTTATCTCTGAAATTTTCAAGTTTCACTATTATATGTCAGGGTGTTAATCTATTTTTATTAATTTGGGAGGGGTCCTCTCTACCTCTCGGACAGGAGTGCCTGTTTCCTTCCCCAGATTAGGAAGATTCTCAGCTATGATTTGCTCAAATATACCTTCTGGCCCCCTCTCTCTTTCTTCTCCCTCAGGCATTTCAATGATTCTGATATTGTTTTGTTTTATAGCATCAATGATTTCTGGAAGCCTCCCCTCCTGTTCCATTAGCTGTCTTTCCTCTCTTTTTCTCAGCTTCCTTCCTTTCCATCAACTTGCATTCAATGTCACTTACTTCTCCCTTCATTTACCCTAGCTATTAGAGCGTCCAATTTAGACTATGCCTCAGTTAGAGCCTTTTTAATTTCAGCCTGATTGGATCTTATTTCCGCACTAAAAGATTCTCTATGTCTTTTAAGCTTTTTATCAAGTCCAACTAGTAACTGTGTAGTCGTTATCCTGAATTCCAGCTCTGACATTTTACTTATACCCATATTGATTAGGTCTGTGACAGAGAGTATTACCTCAAGTTCTTTCTTTTGTTGTGAATTCCTCCTTCTAATTATTTTGCCCAGAGAAGAATAGATGAACAAGTGAACAAAATAAAAAATATGAACCACAAGCCAAGCAAAATATATGGTAGACAAATCCAAAGATGTCAGAAACCAAAAATAAAGGAAAAAGAAAAAGAAAAAGGGAAAGAAAAAGAAAAAAAGTGGGGAAGGGGTAGCATATAGTCTCACAGGTGGACAAAATAGGGCAATCAACATAGTCCCGAGTCTGTGTGTTAGAAGATACTAAATCCCAAAATTGTAAAGAAAGCAAAACATATATATACACATATATATTTAAATTGAATAGAATAAAAGGAAGCCAAAAATGAAGAATATATCTATAAAATGTAAATGTAAAAAAATGGAAGTTAAAAACAGACTTAAAATCAAAAAGTTGATAAGAAACTAGTTGAAAAGGAAAAAAGAAAAAAAGAAATGGAAAATTTAAAACTGAAAGATAACAAATCATGGGGAAAAAACATGAATTCTATATTTTATCCTATAAAATAATAATAATTCTATATTATTTTCTCCTAGTGCTGTGAGGTCCATAAACTTGCTTTTAACCTGTTCTTCCAGCTAGTCTTCTGTGGGAGGGGCCTCCTGCACTGATTCTCGGGTGTCTTTGCCTGGGTGGAGTTGCACCATCCCTTGCCTGAGGACAGGCTCAGTGTAAGCTCTTTTGGGTTACTCTGTGTGGCTTTTGTTTCCTGAAGGTTTTCTGGCCTCTCTAGAGGATCTAAATAAAAATGCCCTCACCCTGATCTCCAGCCCCAGAGCTGAAAGATCAGTCCCCTCTCTTCAGTAAGCCCTCAGGGATAAACAGTCTTTACTTTTGTGTGTGCCAACCTCTGCAGATTCCTACAGTACATGCCCACACTGATTTTCTCAGGGGAAGATGGTGGGTCTATCACTACTGCAATTTGTAGGGCCCTGGCACAGAGAGAGGTTGCCCAATTGTGCATGCACCCACACCGCTGCTCCCCGGGGAAGGTGGAGGGTCCCTGTGTTCTAGTCCTATTCGTGGTCCTCAGGTGGAAAACGGTCACCTGATTGGTCTAGGCTCATAGTTTATGGTGAATTGAGCTGAGAGTTCCCTGCCAGTCTTGCTGACTGTAACCAGTTTTCCCACTCCAGTGCTCAGGAACTCTACTAACTCAGGAACTCCCATTATTTCTGTGACTGTGGGGGAACCTGAGACCACATGGTCTTACCTAGAATTCTGCTCCATTTCACCACATGAGACTTTTCAGACTGGGATGTCTCTCACTAGAGCAGATTTCTAAGGGTTCTGATTTCACCCTCAGGGCTATGTCACTTTCTGATAGCCAGCTCCTAGAGTCTCCCTCCCCCGCCATTTATCTTCTGTTATATCCCCTCAAATTCACTTCTCCATACCTCTTAACTTGCAAAAAATGGTCACTTTTCTACTTGTAGAGTTCCAGATATTCTTTTCTTACATCTTAGGTTGAATTCATGGATGTTCAGGATGATTTGATAGTTATCTAGCTAATTTCAAGGGACCAGATGAAATGAGGTCCCCTACTCTCCCACCATCCTGCTTCCTCTTGAGAGAATCTTAAACAGACTCCATGCTCAGTGTGGAGCTAGACAAGTGTCTTGAGATCAACAACCAGAACCAGAGTCAGACACTCAACTGACTATGCCACCCAGATACCCCTGTGTGGGGGTGTTTCAAGTTTTCCATAAAGGTTTTTTTTTTAAATTTTATTTATTTATTTGACACAGAGAGAGAGATCACAAGTAGGCAGAGCAGCAGGCAGAGATAGAGGGGAGGCAGGCTCCCTGCAGAGCAGAGAGCCCGATGCAGGGCTCAATCCTAGGACCCTGAGATCATAACCTGAGCCGAAGGCTGAGGCCTAACCCACTAAGCCACCCAGGCGCCCCAACCATGAAGGTTTTGATAGATCCTCTGTATCTGAAGCCAAGCCAGGGAAATTGTCCTACGTTTATGTAATTTGTTACGTTGTCCATATTCCTCTTGTGTTTTCATTCCTTCCTTTAAAACTCATATTACAGCTTATTGAATTCCTGGACCTTCCTTCCATACTTCTTTTCTCCTCAGAATAGGAGCTGTTATCTGTCCTTTGTATAGACAAAGATCTCAGCTTGACCTCTCAGCTCACTCATTTATTGTTCAACCATGTCTATCATGTCAGTTCTTGCTACTTGCTAGTTGTATGATGTAGGGAAGTTATTTAAGATTTCAATGTCTTATTTTGTCACTTGTGGGATAAAGTTTAATAACACTATTCTCTAAAGGTTGTGGCAAAGTATATAAATGAATGAACACATGTCAGGCACTGGCAAGAGAACATCATAAGTCTCAAGAACTGTTTTGGTTGTGACTAGTATGGCTGTTCTGTGCTTCTGTTGAAGTTTTTATTGTATTCTGTGTCTGAGTGATTCTTATTGCATAGCAGCTTCTTCTGTTGGATTGGGGTGACTGCTTCTCAAATCTCTCTGAGGATATTAACCATAACAATTCCTAAGTGACCTCCTCTTTAATTCATTAAATATGAAAGCTAAAACTATAAACTTATAAAGGAAAACTAAGGAGAAAATCTTTATGAGTTGAATTAAGCAATGATATCTTATACAGGAAACAAAAAGGACAAGCCAATGAAATTTTAAAAAATTGATATTGAACATTATCAGAATTTTTAACTTCTTGATTCCATCAAGAAAATGAAAATGCAAGCCATAGATAATATTCACAATACGTTTATTTGAAAAAGAAGTTGTATCATAATCATATAAAATCTCCTAATAATTCAGCATTAAGAAGGCAAACAACTCAGTTAAAGATGGGTCAAATATTTCAACCAATACTATATGGAGGAAGATGTATAAACACAGAGGTTACATGAAAAGATGCTGGAAAACTGTGGAAGGAGTCAAAATGCCCTTCAACAGATGAATGGATAAAGATGATGTGGTTCATATATACAATGAAATATTACTCAGCCATCACAAAGGATGATTACCTACCATTTACATTGACATGGATGGGACCAGAAGGCATTATGCTAAGTGAAATAAATCAAGTAGAGAAAGACAATTATCATATGGTTTCTCTTATATGTGGAACTAGGGGGAAGGGAAAGAAACTGAATGTGAAGAAATCAGAGAGAGAGAGAGAGAGAAAGCATAAGAGACTTTGCACTCCAGAAAACAAACTGAGAGTTACAGATGGGTTTTGAAGAGGGCACGTGTGGTGATGAGCACTGGGTGTTATATGTAACTAATGAATCATTGAATGCTACATCAAAAACTAATGACGTACTACTATATGCTGGCTAACTGTACATAATAAAAAAAGAAAAGAAAAGATGCTGGAACCCATTGGTCATCAGGAAAATGAGAGTGAATTTCACAGTGAGACACCACTTTGCATCAATTAAGATGGCTACAGTCAAAACGACTGACAATGCCAAGTGCTAGAGAGAATGTGGAACAAATGGAGCTCCTGTCATTGATCAGAGTGCAAAATATTACAATTTGTTTAGAAGGCAGTTTGGCAGTTTCTTATAAAGATTGATACATGCTTACTGTGTGACCCATCGGTGCTCCTCAAGACATAAAATGACATAAATCTACAAAAGGACTTGTAGGGGCACCTGGATGGGTCTGTCGGTTAACTGTCCAACACTTGATTTCAGCTCCGGGTCCTGAGATCAAGCCCTGTGTCAGGCTCTGCACTCAATGCAGAGTCTGCTTGTCCTTCTCCCACCCACTGCTTATGCTCTCTCTCTCTTTCTCTCAAATAAATAAAACCTTTTTTAAATAAACAACCAAACAAAAGGATGTGTACACAATCCTGTGAGTTGCTTTACTCACAATAGCTCCAAATGGCAATAATCAAAATATCCATTAAGGTAGAACAAAGGTAGAGACATCATGGTCCCTGACTTCAAACTTCAAAATATTACAAAGCTATCATAATCAAAACAGTAGAGTACTGACATAAAAACAAACATATAGATCAATAGAACAGAAGAGAGAGCCCAGAAATAAACTCATGCATTTATAGTCAATTTATTTATGACAAGAGAGCCAAGAATAAAAAATGGGGAATGGATTGTTTCTTCAATTAGTGGTGTTGTGAAAACTGGACAGCCATATGCAAAATAATGATATTGGGCTACTACCTTTTCACAGTCTATACAATTACCAAATCATTCTATAGTACACCTGAATCTAACATGATGTTCTATATCCGTTACACCTCCAAGAAAGTGTCCAGTATCTGTGAACAGATAAACAAATTTTCATATATTCATACAACGGAATCCTCCTGAGGAATAAAAGGAAGAAACTACTGATACTAACAATAACAATGAAGATTCTCAAAACTGTTGAGCTAAGTGAAAGAGGACAGATTAAAAACTATACAGCATATGAGTCCATTTCTATGAAGTGTTAAGAGAAGATTAAACTAATCTTCAATGACAGAAACCAGATCACTCTTTGCTTCAGTGAAGAATTGTCTGTCAACATGCATGAGAGAACATTCTGGATGATGAATATATTTTGATCTCAGCTGAGATTGTGGTTACACCAGTGTATACATTTGTCAAAATGCATTAAATTGTACACTTAAAAGGTACATTTTTGTGTTTAAACTATATGTTCATTAAGAACAACAGTGTGCTGTTGATATATAGATAGATGATAGAGATAAGTGGAAGAGTATGGAGAACTTAGATCACAGTTTATAAAAATTAATATATGTAATGACATATCAAATTAGTAAGAAAATGATGATTTTTTTAAAAAAAAGTATTGATGCTGGCAAAATTAAGTGTCTGTCCATTTAGAAGGAAATAACATTGGGCCTCTGCTTCTCCATACTCAAAAATGTAATTTCTAAATGGATTTAAAACTTAAACAAAAAGGTTTAATTTAAAAATTAAAAATTTCCATTTTTTAAAGTATATGTCTAATTTTGGTATTGGAGAGAAATTTTTCAACTATTCCTGGGGAGATTGGGGAGAAATTTTTCAACTAATCAAGATATATCAAGAAAAAAATGATATATGTGATGATATTGAAGGATTCAATAAAGGAGACTTAGGTGAGTCTAAGGATTTCTTCTCTTCTTTCACATAAACACGTTAATATGCAGAAATAAACCAGACTGGAGAAAAAAAAGTCAAAGTTGGCCAGAAAAACAGTTGACATCCTCATGATTCATCATTGGAGAGCCCAGTGTGAGGCTTTCTTCTTCATGGGCTGATACAGACATGGGGAGAGGTCAGAGAGTCCTAGACTTAGTGCACACTAGCTAGGGCTGTTGATGAGTTATGGTTTCTGCAGCTGGAGATGGGAGTGGTTATTTTCATGTCCACTATTACAGGGAGCTAAGATCTAATAAACCCAGGAAGTCTGGGTATTTCCCTCTCCCAATCATCCCAGGAAATGGCTCCAGTTTCCCTAGGGAAGCCCTGGGGAAGATTTATAGCATCACTTGTGGCTGCTTGGCAAGGTTCATTCTTCCTGAGAAACTCAGTCTTTTCTCACTTAAGGAGTTCCAGGTCTAAGGACTGTACGAGAGGTCGTACATTCCCACTATGGTGAGTCAGGCAGGTCCCTGTTGCCCCAAACTAGAGTTTTTCTAATTATTATGTAAGTCAAAAAATTTTGTAATAAGCTTACCATCTATTTCACTCCCAGGGACCCCAGGATAATAAATCACCACCACATGTCCCTGGCCACAAGGTAATTACTCCTATTTTGTCTCTAGGTGGTTAAGTGCCATACCTATCCTGTACTTCTCCAGGATCCTATGATTCCCACCAACATCAGGAAGCCAAATCCATGACAATAACTCCCACCATTAGAAGCAGCCTGTAGAGGACATACCACAGGGTTCTTAAAGGCTTTTTTTTTTTAAGATTTTATTAATTTGACAGAGACACAGAGAGAGAGGGAACACAAGCAGGGGAAGCAGGAGAGGGAGAAGCAGACTTCCTGCTGAGCAGTGAACCCAGTGTAGGACTCAATTCAAGGACCCTGGGATCATGAACTGAGCCGAAGACAGATGCTTAATGACTGAGCCACCCAGGAGACCCAAGGATCTTAAAGTCTTGATGAAGAGATGTCTTCTGGACTTTTGTTTGTGGGAGGCAAAGAAACAAGGAGAGAAATACAGCTGCATGGAGCTCTGAGAATTAGGACTGTGGAAGAGGGGCCACAGAAATAATGGAAAGATGCAAGTACTACAAGATTCCCAGTGTCAGTGCAGGGAGGGCAGGGTGGAAAACACTGACCTCACTCTCCTCTCACCTTCCAGGCTCCTTCTGGTGGCTCCCATTGACCAAAGCTAACTGGGAGCCTATCAACAAGAGAGCCCAGGGTGTGCATTCTGAAGAGAATAAGGCAGGACAGAGATGCATGTTCAAGGGTAAAGGTGTTGGGAGGTGGAGAGCAGAAGGAAAATACCAGTTAATAACATTAGATATCACCAGTATCATATGTTCTAGGCATTTTACAATTATTAAATGGGTTTAATCACCACCGAAACTCTGCAAAATAGAAACATTATTATTCCTATCTTAGTGAGGAGAAAACTGAGGGTAAGCTCTTTCACTGTCTGTGCTTATGCTCAGAAGAGAAAGTTCAGCATAAATCACTAAACAGCAGTCAAAATATTCACTGTTGGAACTGTCATTCCAAAAGACATATTATAAAGAGCCAGCCATTACACACTTTTAACATTTGACCTAACAGGTCAGGTAGCTTTGCGGCTGGGGCAGCAGTGTTCAGTTTTGTGCTGATGAATACACAAAGAAAGCCAGGCTCAAAGAAGAAGGAAGGGAGAAGAATACATGCCCAAAGGGAACCACAGACCATGTGATCCAAGTCAGTGACTGAGTCAGCCACTAATTAAGGGCTTCTCATTTCCCCAGGCAGAGCCCACGAGTCTTAGGCATTCTTTATTTCTGCAAGAGGCTTCTTTATCCTCTCAATAAACCCACTTGAATTTGAGCTGACTGGAGTGTATTTCTCCATCAATCATACACAAAATCTTAATTGTAATAATTTCCAATGAACTGTGAGCACAGAAGTTAGGCTTATTCTTGTTTCATTCCACCATCTCCCTTGTATGATGATGAGGAGGTATCAATGACCTCCATATTCTTCTCTGGCTCTGACATCCTGTATTTCTAGTTCCTTTTCAATGACTTTGCTTTTGGAAGCACATACCCTAAAGTTTCCAGCTGAACAACTTCTGCCTCCTGTGCCTAAGCATTCCTAGGCCTATTTCAGATATGAGGCTTTTATGTAACTATCCTCACAAACATTGAACCAACTCTATGACCATCTGTGTCATGGCCAACTGTTTGCTCATTTGATGTGTACATAAAGGGAGGAGACAGCAAGCTTGCGTATTATAAATTATGTCATCTTAAAAAGGAAACAAAGGCAAGACTTTGGAATAAAACCATAAAATTTGTTAATTTTAAGCCTGAACCCTTTCAGGGATGCTCATAAAATTCTTATCTAAAGAGTGTTTAGGAAATTATTGACTAATCAACATCGTCATTCAAAGAGAAGCATATGGGTTACCTTAGGTAGAAATGCAAACAAAGACCCCATCTCTGCCTAGGAAAAACAACTGGTGACTCCTTCCAAAAAAACTTGTGTGTTTCATTCCTTCCTTACCTGGACCCACAGACTCACATTTGATGCCCATTAGCTGCTTCTTGGCATTAGCTCTGCATTTGTCTCTTACTTTGTATTAAGATCTGGATTCCTCCAAATGTGATATTGTTTTGTTTGACCATCCTCATCTTTAGGGGTTGCCAAGGAGGGACAAAATATATTTACCTGCCAGGTGGGCACAGGTGTAATGACTCACCATGGGACACTTCCTTACTGGTAATCTCAGGGCCCTCCTAAGCCCTAATAAGTTGAGTACTCTGTGTTGTCTGACAAGAATTCTTGCTAGTCTTAGGATTCCTTATACAATTAACCTACTTCCTGCAGTTTAGTGTGATGGTGGTGGCAGTGTTCCTGTATCCCACCCTCATGCTCCTGAAGTCACCAGCCATGTCTCCAGTTAGGAAAAAAACCCTTTGGAAGTAGCAAAAGCTGTCTCCCTTCTCATACATAATTGATAAGAATGTAAAACGAGGAGCGCCTGGGTGGCTCAGTGGGTTGAAGCCTCTGCCTTTGGCTCAGGTCGTGATCCCAGGGTCCTGGGATCGAGCCCCACATCGGGCTCTCTGTTTAGCAGGTAGCCTACTTCCTCCTCTCTCTCTGCCTGCTTCTCTGCCTCTTGTGATCTCCGTCTGCAAATAAATACCTGAAATCTTTAAAAAAAATGTAAAATGATTTAACCACTTTTGAGGAAAGTCTGACAAATTCTTCTTTTTTAAGATTTTATGTATTTATTTGACAGAGAAAGAGAGAAAGAGCATAAATAGGGGTTGCGGCAGGCAGAGGGAGAGGGAGAAGCATGCTTCCCATTGGGCAGGGAACTCAACGTGGGGCCCAATCCCAGGATCCTGGAATCAGGACCTGAGCTGAAGGCAGATGTTTAATTGACTGAGCCACCCCAGGTGCCCCAAAGTCTGGCAAATTCGTATTAAACTAAACAACTACCTATTTTATGACTCAGTAATTCCAAGGTATTTACCCAAAAGAAAGTAAAATACATCCACAAAATGACTTATTATACAAAAATGTTTATAGCAGCTTTAATATTATAAGACCAGGCTGGAAACATTCAGGTACCTTTCAATGGATGGATAAACTGTGATCTATTCCCTCTATGGAATATTCAAAAATCAATAAAAAGCAACAAATCACTGACAAAGAAAACAATATGGATGAAGGGCCTCTGGGTGGCTCAGTTGGTTAAGCATCTGACTCTTGGTTTGGCTCAGGTCATGATCTCAGTGTTGTGGGATTGAGCCCCAACTCAGGCTCTGTGCTCAGTATGGAGTCTGCTTCAGACTCTTTCTCCCTCTCCCTCCCTGCCCCTCCCCACTCACACATGTGCTCTCTCTCTCAAATAAATGAATAAAATCTTTTTAAAAAATGGATGAATCTCAAAAACATTTTATTGAGTAAAAAAGAGTGTGTGCTCTTTAATTCCACTGTTAGGAGTTCTGAAATTTAAAATCTATGGTTAAAAAAAACAAACAGTACTTGACTATGGCTCAGGTAGGAATTGATTAGGAAGGGGTACAAAGAACTTCCCAGGGTGATGGAAGGGTTCTATATCTTCATAGGAGTTTGGTTTACACATTTGTGCGCACTTGTCAAAACTGAAAATCTATACTAGAGATTTGTGCTTATCCTTGTATATAAATTTTACCTCAAAATAAAATCTGTAAGTAAGTATTTAACCTAGTAAATGATAGGTATGCTGAAGCATTTAGAGGAAAGTATACTGATGCTGCAAACTACTTTGAAATGCATTTTTAAAAAAACACAACACGGATTGATGGGTACACTGGGATTTGGGTAAATATATAAATATGTGTTAAAGGAAGAATAGTAAAATGCTAACAATAGATTCTAAGTTATGAGTATACAGGCAAAAGTATACTACTTTTATAAGAGCCCTTCAAATTTATGTTTGAAAATTTTTGTGATAATGAAGTATTGTACTTCAAGTCTTTTTTTTTAAAGATTTTATTTATTTATTTATTTGACAGAGAGAGACAGTGAGAGAGGAAACACAAGCGGCGGTAGTGAGAGAGGGAGAAGCAGGCTTCCCGCCAAGCAAGGACCCTGATGCAGGGCCCAATCCCAGGACCCTGGGATCATGCTCTGAGCCAAAGGCAGATGCTTAACGACTGAGCCACCAGGCGCCCCTCAAGTCTTTTTTTTTAATATTTAATTAGCCAGCATATAGTATATCATTAGTTTTTTTAAATGATACAAACAAAACAGATCTTTATATTTTAAATTAGATTTTATTTTTTCAGTGTTCCAAGATTAGTGCTCCATGCAATATGTACCCTCGTTAATACCCACCGCCAAGCTCACCTAACCACTGACTCCCCTCCCCCCCAAAACCTTTAGTTTATTTCTCAGAGTCCACAGTCTTTCATGGTTCATCACCTTCTCCTATTTCCCCCAATTCACTTTTCCTTTCCTTTTCCTAATGTTCTCCGTGTTATTCCTTATGCTCCAAAAGTAAGTAAAACCAAATGATAATTGACTCTCTCTGCTTGACTTATTTCACTCAGCATAATCTCCTCAAGTCCTGTCCATGTTGATACAAAAGTTGGGTATTCATTCTATCTGATGGAGGCATAATATTCCATTGTATATATGGACCACATCTTCTTTGACCATTCATCTGTTGAAGGGCATCTTGGTTCTTTCCACAGTTTGGCGACCATGGCCATTGCTGCTATAAACATTAGGGTACAGATGGCCCTTCTTTTTACTATATCTGTATCTTTGGGGTAAATATCCAGTAATGCAATTGCAAGGGAAGCTCATAGGGTAGCTCTATTTTTTATTTCTTTTTTTTTAAAGATTTTTATTTATCTATTTGATAGAGATCACAAGTAGGCAGAGAGAGAGAGGAGGAAGCAAGCTCCCTGCTGAGCAGAGAACCCCATGTGGGGCTCGATCCCAGGACCCTGGGATCATTACCTGAGCTGAAGGCAGAAGCTTTAACCCACTGAGCCATCCAGGCACCCCTCTATTTTCTATTTCTTAAGGAATCATCACACTGCTTTCCAAAGTGGCTGCACCAATTTGCATTCCCACCAACAGTGTAAGAGGGTTCCCCTTTCTCCACATCCTTTCCAACAGTTGTTGTGTACTGTCCTATTAATTTTGGCCATTTTAACTGGTGTAAGGTGGTATCTCAATGTGGTTTTGATTTGAATCTCCCTGATGGCTAATGATGATGAACCTTTTTTCATGTGTCTGTAAGCTATTTGTACGCTTCTTTGGAGAAGTGTCTGTTCATGTCTTCTGCCCATTTTTTGACGTGATTATCTGTTTTGTGTGTGTTGAGTTTGAGGAGTTCTTTATAGATCTTGGATATCAGCCCTTTGTCTGTAGTGTTGTTTGCAAATATCTTCTCCCATTCTGTGGGTTGCTTTTCTTTTGTTGACTGTTTCCTTTGCCGTGCAGAAACTTTGATCTTGATGAAGTACCAAAAGTTCATTTTTGCTTTTGTTTCCTTTGCCTTTGGAGACAAGTCTTGAAAGAAGTTGTGGCCAATGTTGAAGAGGTTACTGCCTATGTTCTTCTCTAGGAGTTTGGAAGGCAGCTATGCTCACCCCTATACCACCAATGCACTTATCTAGGAGTTTGATAGATTCCTGCCTCACATTGAGGTCTTTTATCCATTTCGAGTTTATCTTTGTGTATGGTGTAAGAGAATGGTCAAGTTTCATCCTTCTATACATAGCTGTCCAATTTCCCCAGCACCTCTATTGAAGAGACTGTCTTTTTTCCACTGCATATTTTTTCCTGCTTTGTCAAAGATTATTTGACCATAGAGTTGCGGGTCCATATCTGGACTCTCTACTCTGTTCCACTGGTCTATGGGTCTGTTTTTGTGCCAGTACCATGCTGTCTTGGTGATCACAGCTTTGTAGTAAAGCTTGAAATCAGGCAATGTGATTCCCCCAGCTTTGTTTTTCTTTTTCAACATTTCCTTAGCAATTTGGGTCTTTTAGGATTGTTTGTTCCAGCACTTTGAAAAATGCCAGTGGGATTTTGATCAGGGTGGCATTGAAAGTATATATTGCTCTGGGCAGTATAGACATTTTAACAATGTTTATTCCTCTGATCCATGAGCATGGAATGCTCTTCCATCTTTTTGTGTCTTCTTCAATTTCTTTCATGAGTGTTCTGTAGTTCCTCAAGTACAGATCCTTTACCTCTTTGGTGAGGTTTAGTCCAAGGTATCTTATGGTTCTTGGTGCTATAGTAAATGGAGTGGATTCTCTAATTTCCCTTTCTATGTCTTCATTGTTAGTGTATAAGAAAGCAACTGATTTCTGTACATTGACTTTGTATCCTGCCACATTACTGAATTGCTGTATGAGTTCTGTTCTAGTAGTTTGGGGGTGGAGTCTCTTGGGTTTTCCATATAAAGTATCAAGTCATCTGTGAAGAGAGAGAGTTTGAGTTCTTTTTTGCCAATTCAAATACCTTTATTTCTTTTTGTTGTCTGATTGCTGTTGCTAGGACATCTAGTACTATGTTGAACAGCAGTGGCAAGAATGGGCATCCTTGTCTTGTTCCTAATCTTAAAGGGAAGGTTGTCAGGTTTTCCCCATGGAGAATGATATTTGCTGTGGGTTTTTCATAGATTTTATGAAGTTGAGGAATGTTCCCTCTATCCCTATACTTTGGAGCATTTTAATCAGGAATGGATGCTGTATTTTGTCAAATGCATTTTCTGCATCAATTGAGAGGACCATGTGGTTCTCTTTTCTTATTGACTTGTTCTATCACATTGATTGATTTGCGAATGTTGAAGTGCACTTGCATCCCAGGGATAAATCCCACCTGGTCATGGTAGATAATCTTTTTAATGTACTGTTGGATTCTATTAGCTAGGATCTTGTTGAGAATCTTAGCATCCATATTTATCAGGGATATTGGTCTGAAATTGTCCTTTTTGATGGGGTCTTTGCCTGGTTTGGGGATCGGGGTAATGCTGGCTTCATAGAGTCTGGAAGTTTTCCTTCTGTTTCTATTTTTTGAAGCAGCTTCAGGAGAATAGGTATCATTTCTTTGAATGTTTGGGAGAATTCCTCAAGGAATCTGTCAGGTCCTGGGTTCCTGTTTTTTGGGAGGTTTTTGATCACTGCTTCAATCTCATTACTAGATATTGGTCTATTCAGGTTGTCAATTTCTTCCTGTTTTAGTTTTGGAAGTTTAGAGGTTTCCCAGAATGCATCCATTTCTTCTAGGTTGCTTAACTTATTGGCATATAACTGTTGATATTAATTTCTGATGGTTGTTTCTATTTACTTGGTCTTAGTCATGATCTCTCACCTTTCATTCATAATTTTATTAATTTGGGTCCTCTCTTTTCTTTTGGATTAGTTTGGCCAGGGGTTTATTGATCTTATTGATTCTTTCAAAGAACCAGTTTCTAGTTTTTGTTGATGTGTTCTACTGTATCTCTAGTTTCTAACTCATTGATCTCTGCTCTAATCTTGATTATTTCCCTTCTCATGTGTGGGGTTGGCTTGATTTGTTGTAGATTTTCCAGTTCTTTAAGGTGTAAAGAGAGATGGTGTATTCAGGATTTAAAAATTTTTTTGAATGAGGCTTGGATGGCTATGTATTTCCCCCTTAGGACAGCCTTTGCTGTATCCCATAGGTTTTGGATCAATGTGTCTTCATTCTCATTGGTTTCCACGAATTGTTTAAGTTCTTTGATTTCCTGGTTGATCCAAACATTCTTGAGGAGGTTGGTCTTTAGCTTCCAAGTGTTTAAATCCTTCCAAACTTTTTCTTATGGCTGAATTCCAGTTTCAAATCATTGTGATCTGAGAATATGCAGGGAATAATCTCAATCTTTTGGTATCAGTTGAGCCCTGAATTGTGACCCAGTATGTGGTCTATTCTGGAGAAAGTTTCATGTGTGCTCAAGAAGAATGAGTCTTGGGGCACCTGGGTGGCTCAGTGGGTTAAAGCCTCTGCCTTCAGCTCAGGTCATGATCCCAGGTTCCTGGGATCGAGCCCCGCATCTGGCTCTCTGCTCAGCAGGGAGCCTGCTTCCCTCTCTCTCTCTCTCTCTGCCTGCCTCTCTGCCTACTTGTGATCTCTGTCTGTCAAATAAATAAATAAGATCTTGAAAAAAAAAAAAGAAGAATGAGTCTTCTGTTGTTTTACGGTGGAATGTTCTGTATATATCTATGAGGTCTATCTGGTCCAAGGTGTCATTCAAAGCTGTTATTTCTTTATTGATTTTCTCCTTGGATGATCTGAGAGTGGCATGTTAAGATCCCCTACAATTAGTGTATTCATATCAATATGACTCTTTTTTAAATAATATTTTTATTTATTTATTTATTTATTTGACAGAAAGAGAGAGATCACAAGTAGGCAGAGAGGCAGGCAGAGAGAGAGAGAAGGAAGCAGGCTCCCTGCTGAGCAGAGCCCAATGCAGGGCTCGATCCCAGGACCCTGAGATCATGACCTGAGCTGAAGGCAGAGGCTTAACCCACTGAGCCACCCAGATGCCCCTCAATATGACTCTTTTTTTTTTTCAGTTCAAGTATTTTTTTTATTTTTTATAAACATATTATTATTAGCCCCAGGGGTACAGGTCTGTGAATTGCCAGGTTTACACACTTCACAGCACTCACCATATCACATACCCTCCCCAATGTCCATAACCCCACCACCCTCTCCCTACCTCCCTCCCCCCAGTCACCCTCAGTTTATTTTGTGACAGTAAGAGTCTCTTATGGTTTGTCTCCCTCCCAATCCCATCTTGTTTCACGTTGCATCTCCACTTCCTCATATCAGGGAGATTGTATGATAGTTATTACTCTTTATTTTGATTAAGATTTGGCTTATGTAGTTGGCTGCTCCCATATTGGGGGCATAAATATCTACAATTGCTAGATCTTTTTGGTGGATAGAACCTTTAAACATGATGTGGTGTTCTTCTGTATCTCTGACTACAGTCTTTAACTTAAAATCTAATTTATCTGATATGAGAATCACTACCCCAGCTTTCTTTTGAGGCCCATTGTCATGAAAGATGGTTCTCCATCCCTTCACTTTCAGTCTGGATGTATCCTTAGGTTCCAAATGTGTCGCTTGTAGACAGCATATGGATGGGTCCTTTTATTTTATCCAGTCTACAACCCTGTGCCATTTTATGGGATCATTTAGGCCATTCATGCTGAGAGTGATTATTGAAAGATAAGTTTTTATTGACATCATGTTGCCTGAAGTTCTTGTTTCTAGAGATTGTCTCTGTAAATTTCTGTTCCATGTCACTCTTGGGTTTTTTTCTTCTTTTATTAACCCCCCCTTAATATTTCTTGTAGTGCTGGCTTGGTGGTCACATACTCTTTTAAACCTTGCCTACATCATTTGTTTTTGATGTAGTGTTCAATGATTGATTAGTTGTGTATAACACCCAGTGCTCATCATAACATGTGCCCTCCTTAATATCCATTACCTGGATACCCCCTCCACAGCCTCCCCTCTGAAACCCTCAGTTTGTTTCCTGGAGTCACTACTAGGTATTTACCCCAAAGATACAGATATAGTGAAAGGAAAGGGCACATGCACCCCAGTGTGATGCTGAGATTCCCTTCAACAGATGAAGGGATAAAGAAGATGTGGTACATATATACAATGGAATATAACTCAGCCCTTAGAAAGGATGAGTACCCACCATGTGCATCAACATGGGTGGAACTGGAGGGGATTATGTACTTCAAGTCTTTGGAGATCCCACAAGGAGAAAAGTGTCATCATGTCATGTCAACCACACTAAGGATTAATCATGTTCATTAGAACACCATCTTTTCAACTTTAGAAAGTGTGAAAATGCAGAGGAAGACCAGTAAAATATCCTCCAGATTGAGAACTCACTTTAAGGCCAAAAAATGAAGCAAGCTGCTCCATATTATTTACACAGTTTTATGTGAGGTAACTTACTGACAGAGGTACCCTGCAGTCAGACATTCTAAACAGTATAAGGCTATTCTCTGCACTCACTCTCTGCCCCATTTGGACCTCAAGCCATGGCTTGTATAAAGCAAGGGGCATGGTTGTAAGGGCACAGGGGAGTTATCTGAAGTGGGGCCATCTGTGCATGAGAGGGGAGAACAAGATGGAGGGCCAACGATGGAGTCAGTGTTGTCAGCATGCCCACAGAAAGTGTCCATGATTTTATAATCTGATACTTATGAAGTTTTTGCTGTGTACTATGCAAAACTCCTTGCATTCAATATCTCATTTAATATTCAAAACTTTCCTATGTTAGGTGTATAATTCATATCTGATTGTATTAGTAAAAAAAATAGAGTATTCTTGAGCCTAAGTGTCTACCCAAAGCCCTCCAGCTAATTGATAGCAGAGCTTGGTGAGAACCTGAATCTTGATGCCAAAGGCCATGCACAGACACTACACTGGCCTGACTTCTTTCAAATCCATTATCTGAGTTAGAAATGCCTCAGAAATCATCTGCTCCAATGTTATTATTTTGAAGATAATTAAGAGGCCCAGAAAGGACTATGATTCTCCCACATATGAATTCTCTTCTCATTAAGATCTGAGTCATTTTCTTTAGGTAGTTTTTAATCCCTTACTCTGTGATAAATCATAGCACAGGAAATAGTATCATACTTTTTGACTTAAGATGAATGTATTAAAAGACTGACAATAGCCAAAGTGTTATTGAGGATGTGGAGCACTTAGAACTCTTGTACATTGCTGGTGGGAGTGTAAAATTGGAAAGTTTGTTACTTTCTAACAAACTTAACTACACACCCATGGCATGAGCCAGCAATCCCACTCTTATTCCAGGAACGGAAACATATATCCATCAAGAGGCTAACAATGTTCATAGCAGCTTCAGTCAGAAGCTGAAAATAGCTGAAATGTCCATCAACCAAGAATGAGGAATCATAATAACAATAACCTGTGTTATATTTGTGCGATGGAATGCTACTGGGCATTAGAAAGGACAAATTATCAATACAGGCAACAATGTGGAAAAATCACAAAAACATTATGTCAAGTGAAAAAATCCAGACATGACAGAGTACATATTTTATTCACATAAATTTATAAAAGGAAAAGGCAAGACTAATCTGTGGTGATGGAAGTCACCTAGGTGGGAGGGGCAGGAAGGAATTTCCCATGGATGGAAAAGGTTCTACATCTTGATTTGGGTTATTGTTACACAGCTGTGTAGATTTGTCAAAAATTTTCAAGCTTAATGTGTAAAATGCACACATTAAACCTAATAAGGTAAAGTCATCATTTAAAAAAATCTTAGAATGGAAAACAAAACACAATTAATCAAGGAATTTGGCATTAAGGGGAATCCATTTTCACCCAGACATCTTGAAGATGTGATATGGCAAGGCTCAAGAGACGAGAAACAAGTGGATAATACAGTGGAAATAAAATGACTTGAAGAAGAAGGGGAAGGAAAGAGAAGGAAGAGAAGGGAAGGAAGGAAAGAAAGGGGAGGAGGGAAGAGGAAGTTTTGAAGCCATCCAGAATTCCAAAACAAAACGAAAAGATAAATGAAAGTGACTCCAAATAACATGCTATTGACCATTTGAAACAATGCAGAATTACACAAAAATTGAAACCTCTTCCCTTTTCCTAGTCCCACCTCATTCTCCAGGGTAATCAGAGAAATGTGGTTTGCATGCTTTTTCTAGGCACATAGCTATATACACACATAAATACCTAGATAGCTTAGTTCTTTTACAAAAATAGGATCACAGTCTACATACAATATTATAATTTTCCATTAATATTATACAGTGAAATACTAATAAAAAAATAAAACAAAAGCAAGCCAAATCCAGAGTCTGGTAAGGTCTTTGTGAATATGACAGAATTTATAAATATCTTGGTGAAATGTAGAACAGTTTATATAATAATTTTAAAAATGGGTTTAATATTAGACAAACCTGTTTTTAAGTCTTTTGGGCAAAGCAACGATGCCTCATTAACCCTCTCTCTCTTCCCTCACCCTCCCCTCACCACTCTTTTTGCCCCTCTGCCATCAAATTTCATGTTTATTGCTCAAAAGCAGAACTACTTAGATATATGTCTTATGCTTTCATCCTGCTAATCAATATTCTTAGGGTCTTACTTTCCACCCCAATTTGCTTATCAAGAGAATGTCTTTGAAGACAACACCTCCCAAACAAATTGTAAGGCCTGTTATAACAATCTTTTCACACCTCCATATATGCATCTGTAAAGTATGTATGTTTTCAGATAATAAGCCCAATCAAGTCAGTGGAAATCTTTAGAAGAAAATATAGGAGATGGAAGATAACATACATTATGCGTCTTCTTTGTGTCAGGTACTGCCCGGAGCATTCCAGTATAGTGAGTTTGGTCCAGCAAACACATTTTGAGCATTATCTAAGCACCATCTAAGCACATATCTAAGATAAGCAGATAGAAATGGAAAGTCACATAGCTGTGCTTGAGAAGTGACACCCTGTTGAGAGCAACAGGCCTGTAAACAAATAATTTTTACATAAAAAGGAGAATGTTATTACAGAGAAGGGGCAGGCTTAGGGCTGGGTTTCTGGAGGAGAGGAAGCCTGAGTTGAAAACACTGAAGGATGAAGAAAAGAGCTAGTTGCATATACAATTTTTCAATTTATGTCTCTGTGGCATAACTTCCATTGTGCCTTTTGAGCAAATCAGCTGATTCTTTCTAGCTGGTAGAGCTTTCCACAGATACAAATAGACTTCCTAGGAAAGGTGGAGATGGGGAGATTACTCTATGTCACCAGTCCCCCACATCAGAGATGAGTGAATAGGCATAAACTCACTTACCCTCAAAACAAGAGTTTCTTCAGACTAGCTATAAAAGTTAATGAAAACCTCCTCAAGCGACTCATTTTCTCTCTCCCGTTGATAGGACTGGTCCAGTAGCACAGGATGTTGTAGGGCTTGCCTTCAGCTCTGTTCATGGTCAATATCTCAAATATACAAGGATTAAGTCCAACACTAAAAATTTGCTCCCTAAAGGGGAAAGGAGAAACTCTTCCATAGTGGGTTTTTTTTTTAATAATAAGAATTTATGCTGTTTTCTTAAGATTTAGAATTGGAAAAAATTTCAAGACTTGCTTTCTTGTTATAGTCATTTCATGTTTTTTCCAAATCCCTCTACCAGACTTCCATTTTTCACATTCCCCTAAAGCATTTTTCTTTGATCTCTCTCACACTCACCATCCCATTTGGTGCTCCCACTGCCCATGACTGGCTGAGGTTATTTTCTTATGCTGATTTAATAGTATTGATATGTTTAGATGTCAAAAAATAATTGACCCTTTCAAAAAACTTCCAATAGGCATCAACAGCAAAGTAGAAATTGTTCACTAATTAAAATGGGTAAAGCTGCCATCCCAAAGCTGGAGGTGATTTATTCTTGACTTCAGATGAAGAAGCAGTGACTCTACTCTTTGACTCAGAATGGCTTTCATCCGTCACTTGAAGAGGAAGGCCACGGGATCGCTGCCATCCGAGCTTCAGTCAGGGAAACTAGAATCAGAAAACTGTGGATATGACAAGGATTATTTACTGAAGTATAACCTAGGTGTCAGATTGGAGATCAAATTGAATTTGACTCAAATCTAAGCTGTACAGTTTTCTCCACAAACTCCCCACAATTCCTTCAAGTTCTTGGGACTTATTTCTGCAAAGTTTCTTTCTGCCTCTAAGCTTCCTCAAAAATAGGAACAATTTCTCCCTTCTTTCACATCAGTCTGTTTCTATAAGAAACCCTCTCCTGTCTTCTTGGTTTCACTTGGTGGTAGCCACTAACCAACCACATGAGGTGTTTACATTTAAATGTAGTTGACAAAAAGTATATAAAATTTAAAATTTTATTATAAGATTTAATTTTAAAATTATATAAAATTTAAAATTCAACTCTTTATTCACACCAGCCATATTCCAAGTGCTTGATGGCCATATGTGGTTAATGGCTGCCACATTAATAGCACAGATTAGGACATGTCCCATCCTTCAGGGCAGTTGTACTAGTGGGCCATGAATTGATGAGACTTACTGAATATTTGTGAACGCAGGCCAAGAGGTCATATTTTTATTTTCCATCAGAAAATTCAATTTGATTTAAGCATTTTTAACCACCCTCATCTTTTCAGAAATGTACCATCTATCTATGGAGATACACCAATGTGTATGTTTTCCCTAGGAAGAGTCTTTTAGGAAGTAAAGTAGAATCACTTCATAGATGAAGGCAAAATGCTTCAAGAAAATGTAGAGTAAGAATTCTTGCAAAAGAGGAAAGAAAACATTTCCCTCTGAGAATGAGGTGAATGTCTTCGGGAAAAAAAAAAAAGAAAGAAAGAAAGCAAAACGCAACACAAAACAAAACTTTTGTTTATGGGAAAAAGAAAGGCATGAGTGAGTCTGCTTGTCCTCTAGAAGGAAACACCTAAGAAAAAGAGGGGCAGGTTTGGAAGCCTCTATTCTTTCTTAGGTATTGGTCAGTTTAACACTAAAACCTCCTGAGCATAAGATTGTGGAGATGAGTTGGTGTGATCTCAGACTCGAAGTAGCTTAAAGATTGATTAGGAAGACAGGCAGAAAATAGAATTTAAATATAAGCATGTGGTCTGTAAGCACAAGAGAGGCATCTCTGCTGTCCAAGAGTAGAATAAGGAGAAACTTCAAGTCGGGAACAAAACCAAGCTAGCTGGGGACCAGATTGGTGATCTTTTTCTTACCTCTTGTTGTCTTCCCCACAGCACCTATCCCCCAACCCAGGATCCTTGCACTTAATAACATTCAAGGTTTGTTGAATTAATTAATTAAAAGACAAATAAACATGACCAAACAAATAAAAAGAAGAGTATTGCAAAAAGGGGGAATGACACGGAAAAAGGCATAGAGGCATGACTTGTGTGGTTTCCAGGAAATACTGATGGGGTGTTGATGGTGGTCAGACATGAGTGGAGTGAGCCCCAGTGCCAGAGACTAGAGTCACAAAAGGGGCTAAGAGGGGAAGGTTTTTCCTGCTGTCCTAAAAATTTGGATAGAGGAAGGGCTCAATTTTACTATTTCCTCATAAATGTAACAACATCAAGTTTGCATTGTATAAATAGTATTCTGGAAATACACAGACTCAAATGAAAATTTTCTCTTTTTTTATCTTAAAGATGTACTTCTTTATTTGAGGGGGTGGATAGAGTGAGAAGGAGAGGGAATCTCAAGCAGATTCTGCACTGAGCCTGGACCCTGACACAGAGCTCAATCTCAGGACCCTGAGATTATGACCTGAGCACAAACCAAGAATCAGAGGCTTAACTGACCGTACCACTCAGGTCTTCTCAAATGAAAATTTTCTAATCAAGTAAATTTAACTAGCACCAGACCTTAGAAATGAAATTTTAACTTTACTCCAAACTCTTAATTCCTGTTGTCGTTGTCTGATATTTTAGACCCAACTTGAATTAAGAATAAAAACTAAAAGTCACTAGGAATCTTATTCTAAACATTAGAATTCTTATTTAACATCAATACCTATCTCTTTATTTTACCACATTCTCTTCTTCAGGGATTATTTTATTTTTTTCCAAAAGACATGCTTGAGCAGTAATCCCAGTAGCAGACTATGGACAATATCCTTTCTATGTTTTTATAATTTTCACTTGTCTTAATTTCATGCTCCCCTCCTTCATTGATTGTTTGGGTGGGAATATAGTTCTGGGTTGAAAGTTGTTTCCCTTCACACTTTTTATTTATTTTTATGTTATTTATTTATTTGTTTATTTTTATTTATATATTTTCATTTATTTCCCTTCCATTTTTATTACTCTGCTATGGTGCTATTCTGATCCTAGTTTTGGAGGTAATTGCTGATTTGCCATTTTAGGGTTCTCTCTAAATTTCATGTATGATGTGCCTACATATAGAAAAATTCCAAATGTTTTTACTCAGTATTCTAATGGCCCTTTTCAGTTCAGATAGTTCTTGAGTCCTCTGTATTCTTACATTCCAAAGTTTTATGTGGGTTCCTTCAATGTCCTCTCTTGGAGCTAACTAATGGGGGAGATTCAGTGTAAGATCTCTTAAAGTCCTAGGAGCCTTTAATCCTCTTGTCTTATCTCCTTCTTTTCCCTCTTTCATATCAAGACTTTAAAATTTTTATATCGTGACATGAAGCTAGCAGAGTGAGGGTTAGGGTTGGGAAATTTCCTTGGGCATATACTTTGTCAAAACTTTTCTCTCTTGCATCTGGACCAGCGCTTTTGAACTCAAAAGGCTTGGAATTAATATCTTTGTTCTTTATTATGTCAGGAAGCAATGATGATTCCCACCCAGCTGCCTAAAGGGGAAAAGGCTGTGTTTAACAGGTAGTATAAAAAACAAAATTCATCTGGTAATATCCTACCACATACACTTAGGAAACTGAGGTGCAGAGAGGTTCAGGAGCACGCCGAATGTTCCGCAGCAAGTAGGTAACAGGAGTAGGACCTGAACCCACATCCACCAGAAGCCAGGCCCTGTGTTCTTTCCCCAGAGCATCATCAGAATGGCTGAGGTTCTCTACGGTACACTTTGTACACCATGGAAACATGACTTTCTCTTGTCCTGCCATGGATGTATACACAGGTTGGAAAAAGCTGATGGCAAAAAGCCCGAGTAGCATTGTAAAAATAACCTTGAGCTGAGAGGAAGAAAGCCCAGCTTCTGATGCCAGCTGTACTCCGAACTAGCTGTGCGTATTGAATCATTCCTGGGCTTCTCTGGGCCTCGGGTTCCTCACTGGTAGAGCAAAAGCCCAGGACTTGAGAAATCCTGTTATCCTTCCCAGCCTTAACGTTCTAGTCCGTTGAGGTTGAATGATCTCCAACACCTTCAATGTAGTTTAATTTTTTGCTACCTACACCAGAGAAGGAAATGGTGTTGCCTTTTTCAAATAGGCTATTTTCTTCATTAGACTGTGTGAGTCAGGAAACAGAGAAGGCCAGAGGTCAAGGTCCAGCTCCACCACTGACCAGTATGATGATCCTGATTGAGCAGGCTCTCTACTCTCTCTTAATATCAAGTTTCTTCCATGTGAAATGGGGGTATATGTCCTATGTCAGTCCCGGGGATTCTGTTAGGAGCTCAGGTAATGGCTTAGGTGGAAACACTGTATCATAAATTATTGTATCACTGTAAGCTATTTTGACATAATTGCCCTCCATTAGGTCAAGATTTCAGTGCCTTGTTCCTGAGGAATAAGGAGAAGGAGTTAAACCAGGTATTTGAGGAATGGGGTGCATGCTGAGGTGGATGGGGTTGGTGTCTTAAGGAGGAAAGTCTGTATGGACCCCTCAAGCACACCCCAGGGGTGCATAAACTTACATCCAGGCCTGGTGGCAAATCGTTTCCGCAAAGATAGACACATCCTGATTCTCCAGAGTTGAAGTGGGGCATCTTTATAGAAAGGAAAGAGAAATTAAGGAAATTGACAGTAAAAAGAGATAAAAAGATTGACAGAAGGGGCGCCTGGGTGGCTTAGTTGGTTAAGAAGCTGCCTTTGGCTCAGGTCATGATCCCGGGGTCCTGGGATCCAGCTCTGAGTTAGGCTTCCTGCTCAGGGGGAAGCCTGCTTCTCCCACCCTTCTGCCTGCTGCTCTCCCAGCTTGTGCTCTCTCTCTCTTTCTATGTCAAATAAATAATAAAATCTTAAGGAAAAAAAAAAGATTGACAAGGAAAAAAAGGTAAATACGGGGAGAGAAGACTATCTTCTAACAGATTACAGGATGTTGTCAGTTTTGATAAGGTGGGATGGAAAGGAAAGACTATTTACAAATAAGGAGGGGTTCTTTTCCCTTCTCTCACGCACTCACTTTGACTACAGATAAGACTTTTATGGATGGGTTATTACTTCAAGCAGTACTGTTGCTCTATGATTAAAACAAGGGCCATATAATTCCGGAAGCAAGAAGATATAAGAACTCAATAAACTGCCTGGGATCTCTCAGGACACCGAAGAAGGCAGGGGTCCTCAAACCCTTGAGGGCTGACCAGGTAGGTAATCTCCATCCATTTGAGGGCAGAAGGCTTTCTTTGAACATCTGTTTTCTTCTATCAGCTTTTCACTGGGCCAGAAGTGACAAGCTCTGGGTCTAATGATGTTAGTCATGCTTTGTGCTGCTGGTTTTTTTACTTGAACTATGCATTTCTTTCTTCTCTGTCTGTAAAGAGCGTTGCCTTTGGTGTCAGCATCGGGTTAAATCCTGGCTGTGAAATCTAGCAGCTGTGAAACTTTGGGAGAGTTCCTTAATCTCAATGAAGTGTGTGTTTTCATGTGTAAAATAAGTTAATGATAACTACAAGGCAGCCTAGTTATGATTAGATTAGGTGACATGCGAGCATCCCATGATTGTCAGTTTGTTAAGATCCACTTACGGATTATCCCAAAAGATACTCTACCTCCCTTCCCCCCAGATAGTTGGTTGGACAGAGAAGTCCTTGCTGTTTGTGTCTTAAGGGGGTTGGAGGACATTGAACATACCTCCATCACCTTCTGAAGGGAGGTTCGTTAGAGAAGCGCAGGGCTAATACAATGATGTAAAATGTTTGGGAGCTGGGGGTCCATCACAATCTTCATCGTTTGGTTTCCTTCTTTATTCACACTGTGTTGGAGTGCTTACATGGACCTGTGTAGAATATCCAGGAAAGTTTGAACATTATGTTCCATCATTCCCCTTAAGCAATCTATTATTTGATAGTTAGAATATGTATTCTGATTGTTGGATCATAAAGCATGCTCAAGGGAAGATTCAATGAATCACTCATCCTAATAATTATTAGGGAAAAAAATCTTGGACCCAATTCATATGCTTACACTAAAATAAACACCAGATGGATGAAAATAAAAGAGAATATGGGTAGATATTTTAATCTTATGTGGATGGTAATGACACATTTTTCTGATATAAAGTCCAAATGTTTAAAGGAGAAGGTAAATATGACAGTTTTTGAAATTTTCAGTGTGACAAAAGATATAAAAAAGAATCTTGGAACACTGAAAAAAACAAAATTAAATTTAAAAAGAAATAAAAAGTATTTTAGTATTAATATTAAAATATTTAATATAAAATATTTAAAATTAATATTAATATCAAAGTATTAATATTAAAATATTAATAATATATGAAAAACAACAAATGCACAAAAATGGCCCTACAGATTTCTGAGAAAAAAGATAACAGTCAAACAGGAAAAATGTGCAAAGGTATAAACCAAAAATTTAACAAAAAATTTTAAAAATCTAATCAATCATTATATAAAAAGATCTTCAACTTTTTATATATCTTGAAAAAAATTTTTAATTATTAATTTAAGTAATATAATTATGAATATTTAAAAAATACTAGTCAGTGAGATTTTTCTTATTATGCCAAAATTAGCAAGAAAAAAATGGATAAATTGGGTGTTCCTTGAAGTCTGGGGGAACCAGCATTGCTGTCTATGTGCTATTACTGGAATGTATGGAACAGCCAATCCAGAAGACATTTTAGCTAAGGGTATCAGTGTGACAACGTGCATGTTCTGTGAAGTCACAGCCCTGTGTATGTGCATTTATACTAAAGAGAGAACCAAAACTGCATAATAGTTACTCAAGGGGAGAAGGTTCATTACAGTTGATCAGTTTCTGAGCAACAAAACCAGGTATCAGAATTCTATGACTCGACTTATATAAAGTGCTGCGCAAACCAACACATAGACATATGTACATAGAAAGATGTCCATAAGCTATTCACTAAATTGTTTATCTCTGGGAGATAGAATTTACTTCCTATTTTCCAGTCTGTCACGGATCTTTTAATAGTTCATGTACTGTCTGGTGATGGGGAAGATAATAAAGTCATTTTCTTTAAAAAAAAAAAAAAAATGCGGTTATACCTAAGCGTGAAGGAAAGAGGGTTGCCAGGAGTCAGGATATCTAGTTGTAGCTGTGTGACTAGGAACAAGCCACTTAATACCCATAGACCTCAGGTCCTCTCATCAATAAATGTGAGTATTGGACCATATATGCCCCTTTAATGCTAACACAGACAAATTCGCTCTTGCGACTGACTTGATTTGATTGAGTTGACTCAATAGAAAGTCCATTACCGCCCCATCTGTGCGAAAGCGTGCCTTAGGCGCCCTCTTCTGGTCCTTCTGAGAATAGCAGGAGCAGACTCTTCGCAATGGACCAAATGCTTTCCTCCAGACTACTAAACTCTTCAACCCAACACAGTTAGGTCTCTGGCGCTGGACCAGAGGCCTTGCAGTGACATAGATTAAATACCCCTAATCTCTACAGTTATCTTGAGAGTCCCTTGATTGTATAATCTGGGTTCATCCAGAAAATTATTTTTTTTTCCTCCATATGTGATTTGCCATCTAAATTCTGGGTCTGTCTCACCCACTGTGTTCAGATTGCAGATTCAAGCAAATCCAGGAACTTCGAGGGAAAACTCACACGGTCTCTGCGACCCTTACAGGAGAGGTTTCCGAAGCACTTCAGCTTCCCCGGAGAAGAGGAAGATGACCCCCCAAAGTATGCGTCTGTTCCTACTGCTGAGCTGTGTAGCCAGCACTGAAGTCCTGGGAGGTATCAGTCATTCAGCCGAAAGTAAGCTGACAGCCAGTGTTCGCGCAACACACTGACTCAGCCCTCCACTCGCCCACATGATGTTTAGGTGCTGCAGGCAATAAATATCAAAGACAGGAACGAAGGACAAGGTCATGTGGGGAAAATCACAAGGACTGTAGAATCAAACAAATCCAACCTCGTGTGGTTGTGAGCCATAGGGAAATTATCAACTCAATGTCAGTTATGATCATTATTTTACAAGTTTCTGGTGAAGGGTGGAGATAATGTATTTAAAGCATCTATCACCTAGCGGTTGGTGAGCGAGACTAGAATTAGAGCTCCCCAACATTCATGCATCGTTTTCCCATTTGAACATACCAGCAATTTGGTTTACAAGGGACTTAGAGCCTTATTGGAGAGATGGGTCCTACACCCATGTAGACCCAGCATCAAGTACAAAGTAACATGTCAACAAGGTAGGAATCAATACCCTAAGATCTTCCAGAGGAGAAAGCAGGAAGAAAACTATACACATGAGCTAAAAATACATATCATAGAACACCCAAAATGGAAAGAAATGGAATGTGGGCACATCTTGTATAATGCCTTTGTTCTGTTTACGAAGAAGCTGGGGCCCAAAGGAAGTCTGGACTTGCCCAATATCACATAGCAAGACTACAGGATATTCTGGCTCCCAGTCTGGGGTGCCTCTCAGAGTCCCACATGGCCCTGTGAGGAAAACCATGCCTGAGCATGTATATAACCTGGGGAATACTTTGGCCAAGGGGAGATGCACTGGGAGGACAAAGGAAGAGAAGCAGTGTTCTTTAGGCCTCATAGGTGTCCGTGGATCAAGGTCTGTGGTCCTTGCCTTAGTCCCCTTTGTGCCAAAGGCTCTCTGCCCTCTACCCCACGCCAACTGCCAGCCACCAGTTCTCTCAATCTTTATGGCTGCTCCGCACCTGGGGGATTCAGCCACTTTCTCTAAGCCATGCTAGAGTATGAAAGAAGCAGCCCCCAAGCCCTCCCATGGAGCCACCTAACCAGAGAGTTAGATCCCTGTTGTTTCTTGTTCTGGCTGCCCTGCAGGGACTTGAAATTCACCCAAGCTACACCCTGTGAGTGAGAAACCAATCGCCCTGCTCTGGGACTTCACTAAAGCTCTCTGGTTTCTGTCCCTCAGAGGTGATAGAGCCAGGCCATGCCCACCGGTCACTCCACTGCTCCTCTACAGATCCTGTTCCCCGCTGTAGAGACTTTCTGGGGTTGCTGCATAGGAAGATCCAGCTGGATAGGGCTGTGGGGCTAGGCCACTAGAGCCCTCCATGCTAGCCAGAGTAGGGAGCTTATCTAAAAGCACAGGAGGTCTGGGTGCCTGGGTGGCTCAGTTGGTTAAGCCACTGCCTTCGGCTCGGGTCCTGATCCGGGAATCCCAGGTTCAGAGTCCTGCATCAGGCTCTATGCTCAGCAGGGAGTCTGCTTCTCCCTCTGACCCTCCCCCCTCTCATGCTTTCTCGTGCACTCTCTCTCTCAAATAAATAAAATCTTAAAAAAAAAAATAAAAGCATAGTTAGTCCCTAGGGATTTATAGGCACGGATGAAATAGAACAGGAGAATGGGGCAAACAAGGGACAGTGGTGTCATTTGAGTGGGGAGAGATGAAACGCTCGCTGTGTGACAACAACAATCTGTGGACATCCTTTAGGAGCAGGAGGAGCCCTGCACTCACGTCTAGCCTTGGAGTGCAGCCACAGGGTCACGAAGCCCAAACTTACTAGCCTAGCATTCCCTTCATCATCTAGGCCCTCTGCATTGCCAGTCATCTCCTTGCTTCTTGACCCTTCAGATACTGTGACATGGCCCCCTCACTAAGGCAACTAGCAGGAAGAGATTGTGCTTCTCTCTGTCACAGTTTCCTTAGCATCCAGGCCTAATGATTCTCCTTCTCCTTCCCACCGTGCTTGTCTGAAAGATTCCCTCTACTTAAGGCAAACTTCAGTGTTCATTCTTGCTCTGCACATCTTGTGAGCTTCTGCCCCCATTCCTCTGCTCACCCCCTTGGCCTAACATGTCCCTTCACTACTGACTCACAGCCAAGCTTACCCATCTTCAATTCTGTCCAAGCTGCCACACACACTGTCCTGTGTCCCTCTGGCCCAAAACACCACTCCTTCCTTGTAATGCCTAAAACTGCCAACTTATGCCCCTCGTCCACTCTGGTGCTGCCTCGAATTATGGCTGTTTGACCTTAGGACCAAAGTGAGGATTCTGCCAGTTGCTGAATATGTCTGTTCCAATGGTGCATCCCATAACCAGGAAAGAATCACAGGGTGGGCTGGGGTTCCCACTGGGCCTGCCGTCAAACTCCTAGCTAAAACTACATGGTCACCTGAACCTCCCTAAGCTCTGCTCTGACAGACCACAGTGATGTTTTGAGTCTCCTGGAATTAGTCTCCCAGTTCAGAACCAGTGCCCAGTGATCCTCAAAGAATCCAGTTGTCTCCTTTTCTCCAATGTGCACTTAGCCTTATAAAGACCATAGTTCCCTTTGGGGAAGGCTGAGAGGAAGAGTAATGGCACAAAGTTAGGGGAGCGTGGCAGGGCCCTTCCTCAAGGGTACCCAGCCTCCCCATCATTCTGGAAACTTCACAGCGTGGGACGTGATTGTTTTTGCCATCCTAACTTGTGATGCCCTTTGATGTCTCTGCAGAAATCCTCATGAGACCCAGCTGTGCTCCTGGATGGTTTTATTACATGTCCAACTGCTACGGATACTTCCGGAAGCTGAGGAGCTGGTCTGAGGCTGAGGTAAGAAATCTTGACCCATGCTTGGATGGGTACCTCTAAAGCCAGGGGCCACCCAGAGCTGCTGGTCTCATGTGACTCAGAATTAAGGGTCCTTCTGAGGAGACATTCTGAGGAGTCACGTCCCTGCTGAAATGGGGAGAAGGAGGTGGTGTGTTCCTCTGTTCCTCTCATTCAGTTCTCAAAACATTGCTGGGGCCTGTGATCTATGCCCAGACCCTAGATGGGCTGTCAAGACATAAGAATGAACAAGAAACAGCCATTACCCTCAAGGAGGAAGGACAGAAATATACAAACAGGAGAATGAGAAGATAAAGACCTTTAGAAAGAATCACTGAATTGCTGTACCTGATTTACCAGAAAGACCAGGGTGCAGACAGGCCTGGGGCATGGTCTTCAGAAACCCCTGACAGAAAGGGAAGCAGACTAAACAAATGGAAGGCTTCATTGTCTACACCACCCACAAATGTACTGGTTTTGTTTCACTGAGGCTTTGTCTAGAAGATACCCAAGTAGCCACTCTACCTCAGAGGATTGTGGGGAGCCCATGCTGCTGTCTCTCTGGGTTGTGGTTGTTGAGCTGATGTGACTAGTTGGGGGCACCTTATGGAAAAATGTGGTGTGATCTGGGCCCAGAATGGCCTCAGAATTCTGTATATAACTAACTCAGCAATGACAGAGCACTTACCAAGTAATAGCTATTAGGGATACAAAGTCATCTGTGGCCTTAAAAAGTGCAGGATTGGGATGCCTGGGTGGCACAGTAGGTTAGGACCTGCCTTCAGCTCAGGTTGTGGTCCCAGGGTCCTGGGATCGAGCCCCACATCGGGCTTTCTGCTCAGCAGGGAGACTGCTTTCCCCCCTTCCCCCGCTCTGCCTGCCTCTCTGCCCACTTGTGATCTTCGTCTGTTAGATGAATGGATAAATTCTTTAAAAAAAAAACAAATGTGCAGGACCAGTGCAAGATTGTGTGGTATTTAAACAGAACATTTCCATGCAGTGTGAGCATGACTAACTCTCCCAAGGTCCCACCCAGAGTAACTAGTGGAACAAACCCAGGGAAGTCAGCCCTAATGCAATGCTTTCTGGGCTTACGTGGATGATAGTTACAGAGAGAGAGGGGGAGAGAGCGAGGAAGAAAGAGAGAGAACACTAAATGAAGAAGGGGTTTCCCAGACATTGTTAAATGAAAGAAAGAAAGCTGATGGAAAGCAATGAACTTTTCCTCAATTCTTGAGAAGCAACTGGAAGAAATCTTAGAAGGCCACCCATTCTGCCTGTCTCCAGAGATTCCAACATGAATTCTGCCAACACAAAGGGGAAGATACCTGGAGGACTTGGGAGTAATATAGACATGAGTTTCAATCCTAACAGTGCCTTACAGAGTTAAGTGATACCTCACTTGACTGGTTTTCTTGTTTTAAAATGGGGGTGACAATTCACCCCATGGGCTTCTCAGAAGGATTCCTTAAAATAACTTGCAAAGAGCCTATGGCACATGCTAAGTACTCAGTTGAGGTTCTCAAGACAAAAACAGTCTACACGATTGATCTGGGGCCTTAGCAGAATTAACCGGTTACTCCTGATCAGAATGCAGAGAAAGTGCTGGAAAACTTTACCATGGCCACTGCTGCTAGCTTGACTAGTTGCCAGTACTGAGGGTCAATCTCAGTTCTCGAGAGCCCTGGTATGAAGGGGACCATGAAAATGGTGGGTACATCTTATCTCGGACACGAGAGGCAGAGAGGTCTGGGTTCCAGGCCAAATTCCCTCACTACCAGGAGTTGGAACTTGGAGGAAAAACTCACTGAACCACTTGGAGCCCGTTTCCCTTCTGTCCCAGGAATCCCTGGTGACTGGCACTCTCAGTAAATGTTGACTGGTTCTCTGACTTCCATGCCTCCCAAGTTCGAAAGTCAAATGAAGTTAGGGGTCTGGAAGCATTCTGGTGTCGTGAAGTGGTTGGCAAATGGGAGGCCGGCACAAACACTCAACTCTAACCACATCTCATCATGAGCAGGATACCAAAGGGAAGCACTGGAATAGCAACCACAGCCAAAGCCATGTTTTTATCCAATTAAGTTGTATTAAATTAAGTTTTACCATGTAGGCAGCTCCTGTAACACAACTCCCAAAAAGCATGAAATAAGTGGGTATCTCTATCTAGCTATAAGATACGTACATGTAAAAGTTTGTCTTATTTAATTGAACAGTAAGTTTCCGGTTAGGGAACGGTTATGCCACGTCTTCCATCCAATACCTGAAACAAAAGGGGATTATTATTCAGGAAGTGATAAGAAAAATCCAGATCATGTTCTCTTGCATAGGAATGAAGGCAGCATCTTTGAAGAACAAGAATTTGGGATCAAAAAAGACATACAGCAGCAAAACAAACTTGGGTCTGAGCTGAGTTTTAAAAGTTGCAACAGAGAGATAAGATAGTTCCACGCTCCCACACCAGCCCCTGGTCTGGTTTAACTGGGATGAAGATACTCAAAACCCCAACTAGATTAAATCCTGTGGCTACTGCTGAGGACAAGCAAACAGACAGGCACATTCATCTAGAATCAGAAAGTCATGAGCACGGGATCTTCAATTCTAAACCAACATCTGAGGCATCTCCCCTCTCCTGGAGGGAGCATCACAGATTTTTGGACAATCCACACTATTCCTATCTGGTACCAGATAAAGATAATGTACAGAACACTGTTTACAATTTACAATGTACTATTCTTGTGCAAGATAGAGCCAGAATCATTTCATAATAATTTAATAAATAATAAATGATGTAAAATAGAATGGACATCAAACTTGGGAGTTATGTAGACCGGGGCTCTATTCTTGGGCAACTCAGTCTGACACACTTTTCTGATCATGCATTTCCACCATAAGCTACAGGTGGGTTCTACTTCCTGAGATCGGTGTGAAGATTCAATGGGGGTAGCGTGTTGAGGTGTTCATCATTTTGGAGGTGCTCCATGAAGAGCACTGCCCTATTCTCTCTGCTGTGAGATGCATCCTGATCACATCTAAACACCTCCGAAATCAGTGTTCCCTTAAAGAAAGTGGCACTGATTTTTTCTCTTTCTTTTCTAGTGGAACATGAAACAAAGGGCATATTTTATAATTAGTGATTTCTTAGGTTTGTTGAAATGCAGAATTAGAATATTTAATTATAGCCATTATATCCCTACACAAGTCCATTGCATAGCAGAGTGATTATTTCTTCAACTTCACAGATAAGCATTGAGAGCCTCAGAGAGGTCATGTGACTTGTCAAGGTCACATACAGTAACTTGAGGCAAGACCAGGAGGACCCCAGGCACGTCCACGGACCCTAAAGCTCACGACCTTGCCTCCAGCTGCCTCTTCCTCTGAGACCCCACACTTGGGGCAATTGTGTTTTCTCCTCTGGAGACAGGCAGAGTCATGGGGTATAGATCTCAACTTCTGGAGCAGGTGGGGCTGCGCACTCCCTGTTGCTTGGTGCACTGGGGTTCTGGGGTGAGGATGACCCTTTTAAAACTCAAGAGGTGATTAGCACGACATCTGGCCCACAGCTCGAGTGTCAGTCCCACGGAAACGGAGCCCACCTGGTGTCTCTCCAGAATGCAAATGAAGCCTCCGTGGTAGCGAACTACATAATTGGCTACCAAAGAATCCAGCCCGTGTGGATCGGCCTGCACGACCCAGAAAAGGTAAGGTCAGACTTGGTCCACAGAGGCCCCCTGCAGAAAGCCGGATAGATAGCCCCTAGCCTGGGAAATAGCCTCCAGCCCTACTGACAGGGGCATGGGTTGTGGGTCTCCTTCAGTCACTGCCTCTGATCTGCCAAAGCCTCAAGCTGTGGGTCTCCCTTCTGTCCCTCTGTGGAGGAAATTATTTCAGTGGCATCGTTTTATAGAACTTGTATCTAAATAAATTCCTTCCAAATCTTAGAACACCCCATGACCGGCTTTTCAGAGCCTTAAAAAATGTTTGTAAGTATATATAGGTATATATACCTATATATGTGTGTATACACACACACCCACACATATATTTATATATAAACACACATACACACTACACATGCACGCATGCACACACACACCCCTGTTAGGGGACCCAGCTTAATAATACTCATTAGATCTTGAGTTAAAGTTAGGAAATTTCAGCCAAGCTTTTTCCTAGATGCTACTGTGTTTTTCACGTCATCCATAACTTTTTTCCCTTGTTTCACTTTCCATCACTACCTCCTTGTAAAGAATGGCATGTGAGGTCTTTGGGCTGGTCGCAGAGGTATGTGGGATCTGCAGTTTACAGATTCTTCATGGTGCTTCTATCATTAACCCAAACAGACATCAGAAACGCAAGAAGAAATCTCCAGTTTCTTGCCAAACTTTGCCATAGATGTTGCCAGTATTTTATACAATTCATTATACATTTTTATGTATTCACATTGCTATCAATCAGAACTCTCTCCTTCAGAGTCCAGACAAATATTTACACCTATTTATACCAGATTTGTTTTGGTAATTTACTTTTCTACATTCATAACTGAAGAGAGTAAATAGCTCATAAAACCCTTTAAAAATTTGTGCAGTGTCTCTAGTTATCAAAGAAATGCAAGTTAAAATAGCAATGTAACTTGACTTGTCAGATTACCAAGCTTTTGCTTAATTATTCAATGTTATTAATTATTAAGCTTACCCTTAATGCCTACTATTTTTAGGGATATAAAGAAATTGTCCAGTAGATGGGATTTAAATTCCTACAACTGAAAAGTGCTTGGAAAGTAGTTTGACCATGTATATCAGTACCCTCAACAAATGATATCCTTTAACTTCTTCATTCTGCTTTCGGGTTTCTATCCTAAGAAGTAAGTTTAAGTACAGAAACAGCTCCAGGAACAAAGTTGTTCATGGCAGTATTCTTTATAATGGGAGTAAGTTGGAAACAATGTAACTATCATCAACAGAATTAAGGCAAATTCTAGTACATCATTACCATCTAAAAAAGTTTAGGAAGCAAGATGCACCATTGAAGAGGTATTTTCAAGATCATCTCATGTTAGCACGTAAAAATACTGTGATCCAGAAAAATGTTTACACCAGAAGGAAATAGGCCAAAACGTTGGCGTTTTCCTCTCACTGATTAAGTGGGGTGAGTTTTCCATGTTCCATTCCGGTGCACATTTCTGGGCTTCCCCAGTTTTTGCAGTGACACATTTTTACAAGTTTCCAAGTGGCTGGAGGGGAGCGCCCAGCAGGGAGGCCTGCAGACTGACTGTCTTCCATCTCTGGTCACCGGCAGAGACATCAGTGGCAGTGGATTGATGGAGCCTTGGATACATACCGGAGCTGGTCTGGAGCATTCCAGCGTGGGAACAAGTACTGTGCAGAGATGAGCTCCAAGACCGGTAAGTTCTCCCGCACTGCCCATTGCCTCTTCCTGAATCCCAGCTCCTGCGCTTCACCTGTAAGAGCAAAAATGGAATCTGCTCCCCATCCACCCATCTGCACCAGCGACTCTGTTTCTACAGGACAGCGGTCTTGCCGCGGACATGGTGGACCAACCTTCAGTCAGCTGTGACTGCTTCATAACCTTGGCCATACCCAAGGTCCAGCTGTTCAGTTATTTACTTAATACGTTCTTTAAATCCACTCACTTTTTCCCTTAAATACATTTATTTTTAAATGCTACTATGTTCAAGCCATGAGCAAGGAAGATGTCACACTGTAGGAAACCCAGACTACCGGGTGCAAAAATAGAGGACCCTTTGCCGGCTTCTTGATGGTTAGGGGTGCCTGGGAGACCTCCTCTTTACCTGAATTCTGCCCTTTTGTTTGTTGCCCTGAGTTTTGTCCCCAAAGTGCAGGGCCCAGAACCTCAGAGGCAGGCTGCGCAAATTCATATGAGTCTCCTTCTTTCTCTTGTCTGCTTTCATTCCTTGCTTTTTATGTTAATAGAGTTTTGGGGGCACCTGGGTGGCTCAGTGGGTTAAGCCTCTGCCTTCAGCTCAGGTCATGATCTCAGGGTCCTGGGATCAAGCCCCGCATCAGGCTCTTTGCTCAGCAGGAAGCCTGCTTCCCCCTCTGTCTCTGCCTACCTCTCTGCCTACTTGTGATCTCTCTCTGTCAAATTTTAAAAATAAATAAATAAATAAAGTAGAGTTTTCGACCTTTGTAGCTATGACATTTGGGGCTGGATAACTCTTCATAATGAGGGCTGTCATCATAGGTTTAGGATACCCTGGCCTCTAACCATTAGACGTCAGTAGAACCACCCCTCCCCACCACAAGTTGTTTCCACCAAAAATGTCTCCAGACATTGCTAAATGTCCCTTAGGGGCAAAATCATATTTAATTTTTTGAGAACCACAGCAGGTAAGTGGTATGGAAGATCTCCGTTGTAAAACAAGAAAACAGATTATCAGAGATAAAAGAGGCTACTTGATGCCAAAGACAACATCCTGGTGGGTTTAAAAGTTCCCAAGGTGTCACCAGGACACCCCTCCAGGCAGGAAGTCGGCCTGGGAAAGGCCTGGATGGAGGACTCAGGGACATGAGGCAGCGTGGCTCTCGTATGAGGAATAAAGCTTATGTGCACAAAAAAGAGTGGGAAAACTTTCCTACAACAAAGGATGAATGGTAGATGGAAGGCACAAATCTGAGGCCACGTCTAGACCCTTCATGATAAGAGGGTCTCCTTACAGATGACGGAAGGACTTCTCACAGACTTGCAGAGAACACAACCACTGCTGTGAAAGACTCAGGACAGCCCAGATGGAAGGAACACAAGTGAGACCAATAGGTAGAAGCTAACAAAATGTGGATTTCTGTCTAAATTAAGGGGAAAAAATTTGAACAATTAGCACTACCCAAAAATCGAATGGGCTACCCCCAGGAAGTAGTGAGAATCCCATCACTAGAGTTAACCAAGTGAAAGTGGACAACTGTAGCTGCTAAAATCGCTTCTAAAGAAGCTCGAAGGCGCAAGGAGAATCGATTGAGGAACACTTTTAAAATACAAATTCCAGTCATCATTTTGGACCTACAATATCCGCAAGTCTAGGACTGCAGGCTGGACCAGCTTTGGGGAAGCCATGGACTAAATGCCCTCCAGAGTCCTTCTCCTGACTGAGATTTCAACAGGACCAAGTTCTCAAACACAAGTCTTTCCCATTGGTCCACGTTCACCAGAGCAAGTTTCTAGGAACGAAGCCACTTGAGTGGGACCCGGAAACCTGACGTCCTCCTGAGAACACTGATCTTTCAGACTCTCTTCCTTTCCCGGGCTCATTCAGCCCAGCTCTCAGCGGCCAGAAGTGCTCAAGCCAGAAGAACACGAGGAACAAAACAAGGATTAGCGAGAAACTGGTGGAGGAGAGAATTTTTTGGAGGAGATGCCATCAGTGTCATTTTATATTTGTGTAACAGATTTAGCCCCACCAAATTGGGGGCTGAATATTTTCTTTAAGACTCAAAAGACTAATGTAAGATTAATGCATCAAAACACAGCCACACATACACATCCCATGTGTGATGGAACTTGTTCCTCTGTTCTATCTATTTTGAACGACCCTTCCCGGGCATTTTGTCCCATTGGTTCTTCTCCTACCCTCTCTGACTCCCTTTCTGCAGCACAGTGGAACTCTCTTATGACTCTGGCAAATCGCACTTCCCAGCACTTTCTGACATTTCTACCGGTCCTCTCTGACACATTTAATAACGATAATGAGGGTGTTACTATTTAGAGAGAAATTTCATATCCACTGGAGTTGGGGTCAAGATCATGGGCTCTGCATTCTGAATGCCTGGGGTGGGATTCCAGTTCCTCCATATAGCTGTGTGACCTGGAGCAGATTTCCTACTTCTCTGTGCCTCAGTTGCCCCGCCATAAAAAGGGCAAACCAAGAGTACACATTTTCTGAATACGTACAAGGGGAGGTGCTTCTCCCAGTGTGGGGTAAGCTCATGGTTCTTGCAACCTGGAGGGGAGGGCTGTGGTCGCCTCCACACACCTCTCTGGTGTTGAGGAAGGAGAAGGCACCAGGGCGGGACCCGCATGTCAGAGGCAGGCAGATGACGAGTGACTCTGTGTGTAACCACAGCTGGACCGCTCCTGAAAGATATTTCACTTTCAAAAGACCACCTCCTCCTTGCTCTGGGTTCTTCCTCATGAAGGGATGGCCTGTGGGCCGAGACTGGCTCTGCGGCTTCCAATTCTTCGATTTTCAAACAAGCACTGCTTAGTGCCTCAGCTGTGAACTTTGGAGAAATCACCGTCGCATCCTCACAGTACCCTGTTTCAAATACAAAGGACGCCCACTTTTTGTGGATTCATGTCAAGCTCTGCCTTCCCTCAGAAGGGATGCTGGCATGTGGCTTCTGCAATTGTAGGTGACATTTAAATTATTTTTCTTTCTGGGAACAAAGTTAGTACCGGTAGGACTGTCTGGTTCTCCAGAGAGACAGAAGTTACAGGATGCACATGTAGACAGAAAGATTTCTTTCAAGGACGTGGATCCTGCAATCGTTGGGCTGGCAGAGCTGATGTGCGCAGGGCGGGCCCCGCAACTAGAGACCCCCACAACCACTCACATCGTGGTGCTGCATCAGAGGCACTTTGGACGCAGAATTCTTTGCTCCTTGAAACTCCGTCTTTTCACTGGATGATTCCCTGCATTATGGAGGGTCCACCGCTTTACTCAGAGTCAACTAATTTAAATACTAATCACAGCTTAAAAAAATAATCCCTCACAGCCACATGTAGGCTGGTGTTTGTCCCAACACCTGGGAACACACCCCAGCCCAGGCGACACAGGAAATGAACCATGGCAGTACCTTCCCGGGTGTTCCAGGCAAAATCCTCAGGTGACGCGGGTACATGCAGTACAGATCCAGATGGATTTCACTGTTTGTTTATTGTCTTACAGATTTTTTGACCTGGGAGAGCAATGAATGCAGCAACCGCCAGCACTTCGTGTGCAAATACCGGCCATAGAATGAGCTTCGAGGCTGTGTCTACATCGTGCAAGCCCCTGTCCCCTTCCCTGTGTGCGCGCTGGCTGCATCTCCCCGTCATCTCAGAGTAAACATAGCAGCTGGTGCCCCTGTTGCACTCACTGTTCTAGGTTTATTAGGGGCCAAGTCCTCAACACTAGTATGACAGTGGCTTCTAGCTCTAAAGTCACCCCGGGATGTGTCTCCATGGTCCTCTGCTTTCCTCCTCCACACATCAGGTTGTCTCGGAGTGGGGAGGGGACTGGTGAAGTAGCCGGGAGTTGGGTGGTCAGGGGTAAATGTTTGAAGACAGGAGGAGGAACCTCAGGAATGAGCCTCCAGCCCCCTTCAGCTTCTGCACCCCTCTGCCCTATCTCTAGTGCCCACATTCTCCTGCTCAGACATCTGCTCACTTTTCCCTTCGCCATGGGGAATCTTTACTGGTAGGGTCCGTATCAGGCTGACGTGGACCATCAATTCCAGGGCCATCTTTTAATAAATAGCTGTCTGCACAGAAGATCGCTCTGTTCCACTTCGGTAGCGATGGGAATGAAAAAGTGAAATAAGACTCAGAAAACATACCCATGTGTTTCTTCATCTCCTTCCTCAAAGTCCCTGCCTTTTCTCAGAATAGCCCCCCTCCAACCCACCCCAGCTGCAGCCCTGGTCTGACCAGAGGAGAGAGGGAGGCCACGTGCCTAGCCAACCTCTGTGTGGGGGTGAATGGGTGGGGGTTATTTAAGCATGAGTACAGCAACTGAGGAAGGAAGATAAGAATCACAGCTGGTGCCTGGTGCCGCCTTGGGCCTGATGTTCCTCTCTCCTCAGCCACTAACAACCCCGTCACCTTGCTCAAGTATCTTTGCCTGGTGAGGTTTGAGATCCCCTATGAGAGGTTGCCCCAATACTCAGAAGGTAATTTTTCCCTCATACAGATTTGTGACTCCCTAAATCAGGAATCTACTTGGCCAAGTAAGAAGAAATGATATGGACTTGACAATTACAGAAAATGTGGCTTTGATGTGATCATATCTGCCTTTCTTAGAAGCACCAGAGAGGAGAGGACATGTGGCCACGCAGTTCAGGCTAGGTGGATGGCCATTGGCTTCCCTTATGTTGCTCTGCCAACCAGTCAACACGGAGTCTTATACCCAAAACTGAGAACGCTCCCCTGCTCCCCTGTAACCTTAGCAGGCTAAGACCAGCTGTCACATGCTGGCAATGAGGAGAAGAGAAGTGAACAGACAGAACTGGCCCTCTCAAGTCACTCCCCCACTTCTTTCTCCCTACCCCCACACTCTTGTCACTCTTTTGGTAACCAAAGAGGAAGACATCAGAAGTAATGTGCTGCTCCCTCTTCTTCTTCTTCTTTCTTCTAAGATTTTATTTATCTATTTGAGAGGGAGAGAGAGAGAGTATGAGCAGGGGGAGGAGCAGAGGGAGAGGGAAAAGCAGACTCCCTGCTGAGTTGGAAGCTGGTTGCTGGACTTAATCCCAGGATCCTGGGATCATGACCTGAGCTGAAGGGAGGTACTTAACTGGCAGCCACCCAGGTGTCCCTGTGTTGCTCCTTCTACGTATGAAAAGCTTGTTAACCCACAGGATAAATGTCTTAATTGTGGGAGCTCAGGCAAGATGACAGGCAGATGGAAAAGGCCATTCTTTCGAAGCTGATTGTTAGCTTCAGCAAAAACCAGCCACTGACTCCTACGAGTGTTCTGGTCCAGCCACCCTCGGAGAAACAAAGGTATCAGATTCTGTATCAGAGATAGAAGATAAAAAATCTGGAATGTGAGACTGATGGGAGCCATGTAAGAAACTTGCTGGATTAAGCGTCAGATTCTTTGGTATTTCCTGGAAGATTTAACAGAATGTAAAAGAAACATGGATCACAATATCCCAAACAGGAAGAAATTCTCAGTGGCTCCTGACTATGGCACATATGAGAGATAAAAGATACCATAGACCACCTGTGCCCTCTAATTCTTTCATCCTCTCCTGAGGAAAAGGAGTTCATGATAGCAAAGTAAAAAGAAACAAAATAAAAATCCAAAAAGTGACAAATAACATATATACCAACTCAAAGTAAAATCTAAGAATCATTCTGCAAATACATTAATTAAAAATATTTAAAATATGTTTAAAACAGTTCCAGCTAAATAGTATCACCAACCTGACACATTCGTGGTAACGTAGCACTAAGCACCCTCCCTGAAATATGCGGGAATATTTCAAGATGCGCATGCGCAGTGCAGGGTACGCTTCACGACATTCCAAGCTGCGCATGCGTAGTGCAGGGTACGCTTCACGACATTCCAAAACAAGGACAAGCAGCCACGTGTTTTATTAGAAGGCTGGTCCTTGGTTAACTTTAGAGCTGTGCTGGTTTCCAGTTGTGCATATGGAATTTTAGTAATCTTTAATTATTCAGCGAGTAGGTATATCATTCAACAGAATGTTATTTGAATGCATGTTATGTGCTAAGAACCCGTTCCGGGGACTGCGCATCCATCAGTGGACAAACCAAATAAATCCCTTCCCGTTATAGAGCATACACTTCAGCAGGCGGGAGGAGCGAAGGGAGAAACTCAATTAACTAAATAAGTAAATAATGTCGTATGAGAGGGTGGCAGGCCCTGTGATGGAGGTACGGACCCAGGAAGAGGTCTGGGAGGGAGCCTGGGTACACTATGCATGGACTAGTTGGTGCCTTCTTGGTCAGACACTGACAAGCCAGACTGTCTGTGCAAAACAGGCAATTTAATACTATAGGTTACTCCATGGTCCATGAGAAGATACGGGCTTCAGGCAGAACCTGACCAAGGGCTCATCAAAATTATATAATAGGGCTTTCTCTGCATTGTCTGTGGGAATGAACCTCATTATCAAGCCCCATCTAATTGCAAGATCGTCTGCCACAGCTCCAGTCCTCACCTTGGGAAAAGAGACCCACAGCCCTCAAAGGGAACCCTCCAGATTAAGCCTCATTGACCAAGAATCTTCCGACATGGGTTGTATTCTCAGTCCTCAGCCAATCAAAATGGCTAGGAGAGTGTGATGTGGTGTTTAATTTAGCCAGTGACAGCACCTGTGATTCCCCCTGGAGTCCATGGCTTAGGCAGCTTCCCCTACAGGACAGGGCCACTACTAGCAGATACAGTGCCTTTGTGGGAACTAAACAGGATCTTCTGGGAAGACACAGCCCCGTGACCCCATAGGACAAAAGCAGGCTGAAATTCAGCCTTCACTTGCCCCCTTCGCTGTGTACATTTGTGCAGTGCACAAACTACACCACCTTCTTCTGTGGCCTGGCTGACACATGCGGGTCTCTGCCTGTGGGCTAAGGGCGATTCTTTGGGAAACTCTGTCCCAAGGCCCCACCATGGGACTTTAGAGTCAGATGTCTGAACTGAGACTGGAGGCACATCTGATTCGAGAAAGACAACAATCAGGTGGATATTGTGTCCCAAGATGTGCTCAATCACATAAGACTCCAGCCACAGCCTGGGGTGGTTTACTACAGTGGGGAGAGCAAAGTGCTTGGAATTAGGCCACTCCAGATCTCCTGGGCCCTGCCACAAACAGGCTGTATTAGAGGGAGCCTGAAGCCTTCATTTTCTTCCTCAGGGATTTGAGGATTAAGTTAGTTAAAATAGGTAAAATTGTTAGGAATGGAGCCTGACCTAAGAGCTTAACAAATGTCACTGTCCTCTCTGGAAGTCACTTGAGCTGTCATTATGAACTGCCTGACTGCGGGACTCCAAGTAATGCCTTCTGCAGGAGCATGGGAAGACAACTATAGATGAGAGACCTTGGATTCCAGAAAATTCTGTGTGTGTATCTGTCTGGCATTGCATGAACAAGCACATAGGAGGCAACACAGACAGGATAGTGAAGGAGGGACACACGAAGCATTAATTTAAAAACTTAATACACACTTCTGTCAGACTGACTATAATATCTGAAGTCTTTGTATTCACTAGGTAAATAAAAGCAGAAGAGAGTAACCTGAGGGCATGAAGATTAAGTCAGAAACCATTTATTTTAAGGGTAAATATAGGCAGCAATCTTTGTGATCTTGGGTTAAATGTCTTGGGACTCTAAGCAAAAACCATAAAAGAAAAAAACCCTGAGAAACTGTACGTCAAATTTTAATTCAAAATAACAACAACAAAACCAAATGTGATACGTCAATAAATCCTCTAGAATGGCTAAAATGCAAGACTCATAATTACCAAGTGCTGTTGAGGAGACACAGTGGCCAGAGCCCTCAATTAGATATAGCTGTGGGAACGCACAAGGGTACTGTCACTTTGGAAGACAGTTGGGCTCTTTCTTGTAGAGTTAAACATACTCACCATATGACCCAACAGTCCTTTCCTGACTATTTACCTAAGAACAAAGAGAACACATGTCCACAGAAAGGCCAATATGCAATTGTTAATTACATTTTATTTTGTGATAGTTTAATTCATAATGGCACAAAACTGGGAAGAACCCAAAGGTATTGACTCATCTACTGGTGAACAGATAAACAAATCGAAGCATACCCATACAATGGAATATTGATCGGTGGTAAGGGGAAACCAACTATGGATCCACATAACATGGACAGATCTCAAAAATTATCATTCTGCTATGAAAAAGAAGCCAGACACAAAGGACTACATGCTGTAAGCTACAATCCACTTATCTGAAACTCTAGAAAAGACAAAACTTATAGTGATAGAGGGCAGAGCAGTGCTGGCCAACAGCTGTATGTGGGGAAGGGGGTTGGTGGCAAAGGACCACAGGGGAATGCTTTGGGGTGATAGAAACGTTCCAGATCACAGTTGTTGGGGTGGTCACACAACAGTCTACAGTTGTCACCCATCACACTATACACTTAAAAGGGGTGAATTTAAAATATATAAATTAGACCTCAATAAAAGCAACTTAAAGTTATGGAAAAACTTTCCCAAAAGGGATGGAAAAAAATCAGCTGGAAAGCCTGTTCTGTGACTTTTCTGCTTCTGCAGAGCAATACAGCTGAGTTAGTCCCATAACATGTCACCTTTGAAAAAACCCTAAATCCAAACCTATTTATTTACAAAACCCCTCATGTTCATGTTCCCCACCTTAGTCTCCTCTCCCAACCTCATCTCTATCAGAATTATTTATTTCCCTTCTCTCTACCTCATTCCATCACTCATTCTCTTTATCGTTCCTACTACCTTCTTAATCCAGTACCAAGTCCCTTCACCCCGTTATCTGTTAACACTCCAAAGGCACCAAGAAAAGTGAGAGACCAGTGAGATTAACCACTCTCCCTCCCTTCAAACATATCAGGTCCTCTGTCATGAATATCCTAGAGCCCCTTCATCTGCTAACTGATGTCTGCATGTGTTTCCGACCAAGTGCCCCACTGCTCCCTTCAGGAGTCTCCTCTGGTTTTGCTAAGACTGTTTAAGAAGGCTTTTTCCTCTTCTAAATGCCAAAACATATGGCCTGTCTCTCAGTTTCATTGCCATTGTAAGTCTTTGTGACCTGGGCCACGTGTGTTTTTTAAGCCTCAGTTTGTCTATAAAATGAGGGTCGTCAGTTAAACTCAAATGCTTACAAGGTCTGGTTAGATATGAATAAGTGAAGTGGCTTGGTGGAAAGCAGTTTGAGCTGGAAAACTAGCAGTTACATGAATTTCTTCCCAGCTGTGTGTGAGCCAAACAGAGCAGGCCCACTGACCTTTGCCCATGGAGGCCAGTTCCTTCCAACTCCAACATTCTCTCTCTCTTTTTTTAAGGTTTACATATTCATTTTAGTGAGTGACAGAGTGTTTGTGCTAGTGGAGGAGGGTCAGGGGGAAAGGGAGAGAGAATCCTCAATCGGACTCCCTGCTGAGTGTGGAGTGCATCTGCACATGGGGAGGGGGCTATTGCGGGAGCTCAATCCCAGAGCCAAAACCAGGAGTCAGACAGACACTTAACTGACTGAGCCCCACCAGGTGCCCCTCCAACATTCTCTTTTTCTGTTTCTGTCTGGAATTTTTGCATCCATGTTCATTAGGGATATTGGTCTGTAATTCTCCTTTTTGATGGGGTCTTTGTCTGGTTTTGGGATCACGGTAATGCTGGCCTCATAAAATGAGCTTGGAAGTTTTCCTTCCATTTCTGTTTTTTGGAACAGTTTTTTGGAACCTATTCAGGAGAATAGGTATTAATTCTACCAAAAAACAGTTCTGTTTTTTGGAACAGGTTTTTGGAACCTATTCAGGAGAATAGGTATTAATTCTTCTTTAAATGTTTAGTAGAATTCTCCTGAGAAGCTGTCTGGCCCTGGGCCCTTGTTTGTTGGAAGACTTTTGATTATTGCTTCAAAATCCTTCCTGGTTATGAGTCTGTTCAGGTTTACTATTTCTTCCTGGTTTAGTTTTGGTAGTTTTTACATCTCTGTGAATGCATCCATTTCTTCCAGATTGTCAAATTTACTGCTGTATAGTTGCTCATCATATATTCTTATAATTGTTTGTATTTCTTTGGTGTTGGTTGTGATCTCTCCTCTTTCATTCATGATTTTATTAACTTGGGTCCTTTCTCTTTTCTTTTTGATAAGTCTGGCCAGGGGTTTGTCAATCTTATTAATTCTTTCAAAGAACCAACTCCTAGTTTTGTTGATCTGTTCTACTGTTCTTTTGGTTTCTATTTCATTGATTTCTGCTCTGATCATTATTATTTATCTTCTCCTGCTGGGTTTAGGCTTTCTTTGCTGTTTTTTCTTCAGCTCCTTTAGGTGTAGGATTAGGTTGTATATTTGAGACCTTTTCTTGTTTCTTGAGAAAGGCTTGTATTGCTATATTCTTTCCTTTCAGGACCCCCTTTGCTGTATCCCAAAGATTTTGAACAGTTGTATTTTCATTTTCATTTGTTTCCATGAATTTTTTCAATTCTTCTTTAATTTCCTGGTTGACCCATTCATTCTTTAGTAGGATGCTCTTTAGCCTCCATGTATTTGAGTTCTTTCCAATTTTCTTCTTGTGATTGAATTCTAGTTTCAGAGCATTGTGGTCTGAAAATATGCAGGAAATGATCCCAGTCTTTCGGTACTGGTTGAGACCTGATTTGTGACCCAGGATGTGATCTATTCTGGAGCATGTTCCATGTGCACTAGAGAAGAATGTGTATTCTGTTGCTTTGGGATAGAATGTTCTGAATATATCTGTGATGTCCATCTGGTCTAGTGTGTCATTTAAAACCCCTATTTCCTTGTTGATCTTTTGCTTAGATGAACTGTCCATTTCAGTGAGGGGGTTGTTAAAGTCCTCTACTGTTATTGTATTATTGTTGATGTATTTCTTTGATTTTGTTATTAATTGGTTTATATAATTGGTTGATTCCATGTTAGGGGCATAGATATTTAAAATTATTAGATCTTATTGTTGGATAGATGCTTTAAATATGATATAATGTCCTTCCTCATCTCTTATTATAGTCTTTGGCTGAAAATCTAATTTGTCTGATATAAGGATTGCCACTCTTTATTTCGATGTCCATTAGCATGGTAAATTGTTTTTTACCCCCTCACTTGAAATCTGGAGGTGTCTTTGGGTCTAAAATGAGTGTTTTGCAGACAGCATATTGACGGGTCTTATTTTTTTATCCATTCTGATACCCTGTGTCTTTTGATTGGGGCATTTAGCCCATTTACATTCAGGGTAACTATTGAAAGATATGAATTTAGTGCCATTGTATTGTCTGTAAGGTGACTGTTACTGTATATTGTCTCTCTGTTCCTTTCTGCTCTCTTACTTTTAGTCTCTCTCTTTGCTTAGAGGACCCCTTTCAATATTTCCTGTAGGGCTGGTTTGGTGTCTGCAAATTCTTTTAGTTTTTGTTTGTCCTTTAAGCTTTTTTATCTCTCCTTCTATTTCCAGTGACGGCCTAGTTGGATATAAGATTCTTGGCTGCATATTTTTCTCATTTAGTGCTCTGAATATACCATGCCAGTCCTTTCTGGCCTGCCAGGTCTCTGTGGATAGCTCTGCTGCCAATCTAATATTTCTCCCATTGTATGTTACAAACCTCTTGTCCCGAACTGCTTTCAGGATTTTCTTTTTATCTCTGAGACTTGTAAGTTTTACTATTAGATGACAGGGTGCTAACCTATTTCCATTGATTTTGGGGGGATTTCCCTGTGCCTCCTGGATTTTGATGCTTGTTCCCTTCCCCAAACTGAGGAAATTCTCTGCTATAATTTGCTTCAATATGCCTTCTGTCCCCTCTCTCTTTCTTCTTCTTCTGGGATCCCAATTATTCTAATATTGTTTCATCTTATGCTATCACTTATCTCTCAAATTCTCCCCTTGTGGTCCAGTAGTTGTTTATGTCTCCTTTTCAGATTCTTTATTCTCCATTATTCAGTCTTCTATAACACTAATTCTCTCTTCTGCCTCATTTATCCTAGCAGTAAGAGCCTCCATTTTTTTATTGCACCTCATTAATAGCTTTTTTGATTTCCGCTTGGATAGATTTTAGTTCTTTTATTTCTCCAGAAAGGGTTTTTATTTCTCCAGAAAGGGATTCTCTGGTATCTTCTATACTTTTTCCAAGCCCAGCTAGCATCTTGATAATCATTATTCTGAACTCTGGTTCTGACATCTTACTAATGTCTATATTGATTAGGTCTCTAGCCATCAGTACTGCCTCTTGTTCTTTTTTTTTTTGAGGTGAGTTTTCCACCTTGCCATTTTATCCAGATAAGAATAGATGAATGAGAGAACAAAATACTAAATGGGTAGCAATTATCCCAGAAAATTATACACTAACCAAATCACCAAATCAGAAGAGACCTAAAACCAGGGGGATAAAAAGGAGAAAGAAGAACAAGAAAAATATATATATACATACATATTAGAAGCCACACACTTAATTTTGGGTGTATTTTGGTCTGTTAGAAGAAACTGCCTCCCCAAATTTTAAAGAAAAACTTATACATACACAAAAATAACAGTAAACATGATGAAAGAATGGAATATGACTGTAAAGATGAAAATTGAAAAAGATTCTAAAAAAGGAATTGATAAGAAGTTGGTTGAAAAAAGAAAAAAGAAAAAAAAAGAGAATGTGATCAGGCTGGAGACTAGAACAGAGCCATATGCTAGATTTAGGGTATAGTTTGATCTGTTAGAAGAAACTGTATCCCAAAACTTTAAAGAAAGAAAAACTTATATTTATACAAAAAAAAAATAAGGTTAAATACAATGAAGGGATAGAATATGACTATAACAATGAAAATTTTAAAAGATTTTTATAAAAGGTATTGACAAGATAAAATAGTTTAAAAAGGTTAAAATAGGAAAGATAAAATTTTTTTTAAATAGGATAAGAAAAAAATAAAATTTAAAAAGTTTAACTTTGAAAGACTAAAGAATCATGGGGAAAAAGCCATGAATTCTATATGCTACATTCCCAGAGCTCTGGAGTTCCATGGTTCTCATTGATTGGTGAACTTAGTCTTGGTTGGTTGTTCTTGCTAATCTTCTAATTAGCACCCTCAGAGAAAAGAAGTCAATCCCTACGGTCTCCCTGGTCTCTGGCCATGCTTCAAGCTCACCCAGCCTGTGACCAAGCATTTCTATCTCTGGCACACAGCCCCATTAGAGTCTCCAAACCTAGCAGATTCCTGCAGCATGCTCCTGTGCTGCTCCTCCCAGAGCAGGAAGGTGAGTCTCCCTGGATCTGTCGCTTGTGGGGTCGCTGCTGGAAGAGCAGTGGCCAACTGTGCCCCAGATCATGGTTTAAGGTAACCCTGAGATGAGAGCCCACCCCTCTGCTCCATCTCTGCAGCCAGCTTCCCTGCTCTGACACCTGGGAGCTCTGCCACACCCAAGCACCCCCAGTCTTTCTGTGACCGCAAGGGACCTGAGACCACACTTTTCCTGCAAGGGCTCCACCCCCGCTTAGCCTCTGGAGTGACATCCTACAGAGCAGACTTCTAAAAGTTCTGATTCTGTGCTCCACTGCTCTACCACTTGCTGGGAGCTTGCCCCTCCCACTGTGGTCTGTCCTCCCACCTTGGATTCACTTTTCTGCATGTCCTACCTTCCAGTAAGTGGCCACTTTTCTGTTCCTAGAATTGCTGCTATTCTTTTCTTCAATTTCCTGTTGAGTTTGTAGGTGTTCAGAATGGTTTGATAACTATCTAGCTGAACTCCTGGGACCAGACATAATTTAGGTCTACTAGTCCTCTGCTATCTTGTTCCTCCCCCCTAGCAATAAGTAAGCATTTTAAAAATTATGTTTCAATTTTCAATATAGTAAATTTTTTTTGAGAGGGAGAGAAAGTGTATAGTAGGGGTAGCGGCAGAGGGAGAGAGAGAATCTTAAGCAAGTTCCACCCCCAGTGTGGAGCCCAACGTGGATCGATCTCAAGATCCTGAGATCATGACCATAGCTGAATTAAGAGTTGGTTGCTTAACTGACTGAGCCCAGGCACTCTTCAATATGGTAAATATTAATAATTATAATCCATAAGGAATGCTCCTTGGGACCCTCAATAAGCTTCAAGAGTGCAGAGTGGAGGTAAAGCAAATAGTCCTGAAAAACAATGTGAGGGTTTTGAAGGAGCGGGGGGTGGGAGGTTGGGGGAACCAGGTGGTGGGTATTAGAGAGGGCACGGATTGCATGGAGCACTGGGTGTGGTGCAAAAACAATGAATACTGTTACACTGGATGAAAAAAAAAAAAAGCAAATAGTCCTTTAGGATAATACTCATCATTTCCTTGACAAATAGAAGTATGTACACAGTGGTATTTCTCTGAAGCTATTGCTGCTAAATAGAGCCTCATCACATATATTCATTCTAATTTATGACCAAGGTAACTTCAAATCACAACGAAAACTTGGGGGTGGACAACTGAGCTTACACACCAGCTGCATTGCAGTCCTTCAGAGCTCAACAATACAATGCAACTTTCTATAGCCATACTTTCTACAACTTCTCAAAATAACAAAAATGAACACATTCATTAATAGATTCAAGATTATCTAGTCTCCCTACAGCATATAAGAAGAAGCAAAATTATATAAATTTAAAATTATGCTTAGTAATTAATGTTTCAGTATTCATCTTACTTAGAATGGTAGGTATTCAATGTGTAGCCATTACTTAATTCAACTTAATGTCAGTCTGAGGTTTAGTTACTTAAACATCCTGGAAATTATCTTCAAGTTGACATGCTACAAAACATAATTGCTGTTGAAATCACATTTTATCAGAATAACAAATCAATTTGGTAAAATACAAAGCTATATTTTTCATAACTTTGAACATTAAGTAGAAGTATTCCTGGCCTATGTGGTCAGTAAATCTACATAAGTTTGGGAAGAATATACCCACATAGAATAAAAATCTACACTTTACACTGAAACAGCAGTGAAGACTTAGCTGTTTTTATTAAATTAAAATGACTAAACTAGCTAATTTGGCAAATTTACCACAATTATGTGAACCTGAATTCTTTTTTTTTTTTTAAGGTTTTATTTATTTATTTGACAGACAGAGATCACAAGTAGGCAGAGAGGCAGGCAGACAGAGGGGGGGAACAGGCTCCCTGCTGAGCAGAGAGCCCGATGTGGGGCTCGATCCCAGAACCCTGAGATCACGACCTGAGCCGAAGGCAGAGGCTTTAACCCACTGAGCCACCCAGGTGCCCCGAACTTGAATTCTTAAAACATTTTTTACTTAGTCTCAATAAGAATACTTTTTATTTCTAATACATTGAGAACATTACAAGTTAAATTTCCTTGTTTTCTGGGAATCTTAGAAATATTAATTTATATAAGCACTATTGTATCTCAATAAGCTAATCAGAATACAGATCCTTTCATTTAAGATAATTTATAATTCAATTTGTTAATAACAACCATAAGAAAATATTAGACCCTCACATAATGAGATGTAAAGTTCTTTCTGACATGTAGACATCCTGAATCAGAGAGAGGGAACCTATCACTTCAATTCTAGAATTCAGCCATGAGTCAAGAGTAAACACAAAATTACAAAACCCACTGGTCCGCAGAGGAAAATGTGGTGCATATATATGGTATGTGTGTGTGTCTGTGAAAATATATGAATATTATATGAATGTATATGAATATATTATATGAATATATATATGAATATTTACACAGCCATAAAAATGAATGAGATCATGCCATTTGTGACAACATGGATGGGCCTAGAGGGTATTGTGCTAAGTAAAATAAGTCAGACAGACAAAGATAAATACCATATGGTTTCACTCATATATGAAATCTGAAAAAAACCCAAATGAATAAACAAACAAAAGCAGAATCAGGCTTATCAATGCAGAGAACAAACTGATGGTTGCTGGGGGAGGGAGGTAAAATGGGAAAAATGGTGAAGGAGAGTGGGTGGTCTAGGCTTCCACTTATGGAAGGAATAAGTCATGGGACTAAAAGGCACAGTACAGGGAATATAGTTATTGATATTGTCATAGTGTTGAATGGTGACAAATGGTAGCTACACTTGTGAGCATAGCAACATATAGAAGAGTTGAAGGCTATGTTGTGCATGTGAAACTAAAGTAACATTGTGTGTCAACCATACTGAAATAAAAATTATCTTCTTATATCAAATATATTTAAACATTAAAATAGACATATATGCTTTATGCTGGTAGCTCTTACAAAACCAGGAAAGAATGACATATTAAGTAGAAATAAAACTATATATCTGAATAAACTTCAAATTCACATTAATGTGGTTTAACAGAGAATGCTGGTTTGCTGCAACAAAACTAGGCTTACAAAAGGAACCTGGGATATTGTGCTTTAGTTCCAATTCTTCCGGAGTTCAACAATGACTTTGTGGCTCAAATGTCACTTGGCTTTTCTGCATCCAAACTACAAAGCCTTCATTGTGTGCAAGCCGAGCAACACTTGGCCTCTACACCACACCACGTTACATGGGAAATCAGCCTGTGTTTTCTCCCATTAGCTTGTAATTAAAGTAACACAACTTGGTACCAGTGAATTTTGCCGTAAGTGCCAATGCAGCAGGAAAAATCTCAAGGCATTACTCAGAAACCAGTTAAGCATATTATACAGAAAATTATCATTTCCTCCCAACACTGTCATCAAAATGAAAATGCAGTTTTAGAGAAGTTGTTCAGAGAACCAGCAAATTCCCTAAATTATTCCCATTGAGCCTGAGGGGCACACGGCTTTAGTGTGAGAAACACAAGGAAAAAGCATGTATTTTGTCGTCAAATGCACATGGGTTCTAGTCCCTGATCTGTCCATTAATAGCTGTGTGACCTTGAACAACTCAGTCTGTTTTTCTGAGGCTGTTTTCCCCTCTGTAAAATGGAAAGAAAACAAAAGACTTTGTTTAAGAATCATTGAGTAGATTTAATGAAACTGTTTGTTAAGAAAGGTATTAAATTGGCAGCACAATGATGTATATCCCTTAGACTCCTGCAGCAAATCTTCTAGTTCAAGAAATAACCCACTTGAAGGGCTATTCTAAGAATATTGCAATTGTATATTGCCCGAGGCAGTCAATGTTCTGGGATACGGATTTAACAGAAAGTGTCAAGACTTTGTTAAAGTTCCTGAGATTCACAATTAGCAAAGTGGTCATGGGCAAAAGTGGTGGATCAACACAGGGGTAAGGTGCCAAGCTCTGGAGAATGCATGGTGGGCATCAGCCCAGCCTGTGGCTGATTCTGCAGGCTCCTGGAAGCTGCTCTCCCAACACAGGGGTTATTCTTGGAGGAACACTGGTTGGGCATGGGAGGAAGGCCTGAGGCAGTAGGGAGCTTCGAGCCCAAGTGTGCGCCAACACCTAGACCAAAAGTGCCTTTCCTGTGGCAGTGGACACATGTGTCACCTGGACTTGCCTGACCACTCTCTGAGAATCAGAACAATAGCAAGACCAAGAGTGACAGCAGCAGAGCAGTATTTGAGTGAATAGTCTGCCCCTGGAAAGGACCCATGTCCACGACTGCCCCAGATGCTGAGGGTCCCTGCTAATTCTGGAAGAGCAGTGGACTGTGATGAGACTGCAAAGGGGTCCCACTTGAAGATTTTGTTTTAATAGGGGCAAATATAAAGTCGTTTGCATGGTTATCCACAGGAGAAGAGAGGATGAACACAGTTTTATGAGGATATTAATTTTTCTGACTTCCAGTGTGATAATAGAGCAAGGAAATAAATAGCTTAAAAGTGATTTTTGAGGATTCTTTTCTTGTCTCTGAATTTCTTAAAAGATGAATCCTCTTCTCAGGCCTCCAGTGAACACAGCAGAGGCCTAAGTATCAGGAGCATGCCTACTGCCCACACTGGAACCAACCTACAGAAATGGGGGCTGACATGGGCAAATCTCCATTCAGCCAGACTGGAATGCTGAAATTCCACAAGTATCTGCCCCACCATTTCCACTCGTACCTTGTCTCAAGGGAGGAAATATTTCAATCTTGACTGGAAATAGCACTGAAATGCTAGATAAAGTGGAAATCAGAAAGCAAGAACAAAAGAAGCCTAAGCTGGTTCCAGCCCATAGCTGTATAGAAGTCTTTGGAGGCCTGTAGAACAGTCTTTGGAAATGTAGAGAGCTTCCAAATAATGCTAAATTTCTCCTAAGTTCCTTGAGAGCAGAGGAGAGTGTCTCAGTCTCGTAGTGCTTTCTAAAGGATTCCCTGATTTTATAAGTTGCTAACTTATACACAGGAAGAAGAAAAGAACTTTAAATACCATGTTGCAACCCAACAGACTTTTGAGAGGAGCCATGGAATAAGGTCCTGTGAGGCCTGACCTGGTCCTGACATTGGGAAAATCTGGCTCCACTGGATCAAGTCCTCCAGAAGGAATTTAAAAAGAAGCATTATTGAAGAAATGTGTATTCACCAGACAACTGCTAGACCATCCACATATTTACCTTTAGTGAAAACAATTCACGAGGAGCAAGAAAGGATGACACAGTTGGCTGTCCTCAGATAACAAATCAGAGGGCAAATTTGGGCCCGGAGGCCAGAGGCCAGATCCTTGCCAGCAAGGTCATGGGTAGGGAATGTGGATAAATGAGTCCCCATCTTGGATCAAAAGGTTTCACATGATGGAATGCAGGTTTTTTTTCTATTGCTGCATAAAAATGTACCATAAACTCAGGGCCTTGCAGCAACACATATTTATTATTTCAGAATTTCCCAGGGTTAAGAGCCTGTGCATGGCTAGCTGGGTGTTCCTGCTCAGAGTCTCCTAAGCCTGCAATCCTGGAGTCACTGGGTTACATTCCCATCTGGAAAGATATGGGAAAATCTCTTGCCAAACTCATGCAGGCTTTTGGCAATATTCATCTCCTTGCGGTTGCAGGACTGAGAGCCCTGTTTTCCTGTTGACCATGGTCTGGAGGCAAGACCCATATCCTAGAGGCCACCACAATTTCTTGCCATGTGACCCCCACACACAGCGCAGATGTGGTTGTCTGCTTCTTCAAAACCAACACCAGAATCTCTCTAGTCTCCTATAACATGACATAAGCCCAAGAGTGATGATTCTGTCACTTTTGCCTAATCTGTTGGTTACAAGTAAGACCCAGGTTCCATCCACATTCAAGCGGGGAGGAGTACACAAGGGGTATGATTCACTGGGGGTCACATTAGGGTGTGTCTGCCACACACTGATACAATTCACTGTGTATATATAGGTGTTCATGGGCACATGGGCTCATGTGTATGCTTCTGGGTCTGTGTCCCTCCAGACTCAGACACTCATGAGACAAAGATCCACATGGAACTAGTTTACTTGGGAGATGATCCTAAGAAACCTCCAGGGGAGTGTGGAAACTGAGACTGGGAAAGGAGGCAGCTATTAAAGGGGGTGTTAGCAAATTATAAACTGTGGTCAAGTTGAGTATTAATCCTTTTGGGGAACTCTAGAAGCCCGCCTACGGTACACACCTCACTCAGACAGATCATAGGTGAGGGGCCAGGGAGAAGAAGCATTTATACACCAGGAGCAGGCACTGAAATGGAGGCCTGAGAAGATAGGGACAGAGCCCAGATTGTGACTTGACAATCCAAATGTCACAAGTGTGATCAGCCCTGGTGCTTTCATCTTGCTTCCCCGAGAGCAGGAGAACTGAGAGAAGTAAGATGAAGAAATACTTGAACTAGAAGTTAATGGGATACCGGAACTCTTCTTCTAATCCATCCCTTGGAGAGAGAATTTATGAATCCAAAGTTGTAAATATTTGCAAATGCTTTTTTCAGGTGAAAATGTAACAGGACAGAGAACATTTTATTTACAAGAACTATGGAAGAACCAGTGGAGGCCAGAAGGCCAGATAGGGCTGTTCCCTGATACAGGAGAAGATAGATCGGAGACCATACCTTCCATGAAGCTGTGCAAAAATGAGGGTAGACGTATGTCCATGGCAGGAGCTAAGATTCCTGAGCATAAGCAGAGCAGCAGGGACACAGCGGAGAGCTGAGAGAAGGAGGAGGCCTGAGAGAGGCCCTACTTGGCCAGGCAGCCCAGGAGGGTCTTTGGAGAGAGCAGGAGCATCTGATAAGTGTTCTTTCACTTTTTTAAAAAAATTTTTTAAATTTATTTTCAGCGTAACAGTATTCATTGTTTTTGCACCACACCCAGTGCTCCATGCAATCCGTGCCCTCTCCAATACCCACCACCTGGTTCCCCCAACCTCCCACCCCCCGCCCCTTCAAAACCCTCAGATTGTTCTTTCACTTTTACTGAGAGATATAATATGTATACAACAGTGGGCACATATGGAAAGTGCACACCTCAGTGAACTTTCACAAATAGAACACACCCACAGAACCAAGACCCAGATCAGGCACCCTGGGAGCGCCCCGTGCGTCCCTTCCAGTCATAACACCTCCCCCAAAAGGCAACCTACCAGCAAGACGTTGAGCAGCATCTGTACTCATTTTTGGCTGGTTTCCTTCACTCACCACTGTGTTTGTGAGGTCCTCTGTTGTTGTTATATAGTTGCAGCTCACTTATTCTCATGCTGTGTAGTGTCCCATTCTGCAAACAGACAGTGTTTTATTTGTCCATTCTTTGATTATTTGTTCATTCTAATGAACATTGGGGCAGCTTGTTTATTTCTTTATGATTTGAGAAACCTTTTACATTTTATTCATTTATTCATTCATTCAGTTATTCATTTATTTATTTTTATGGAGTGATAGTTGACATATAACATTATGTTAGTTTGGGGTGTATAGTATAATGATTTGATATTTGTACATATTGTGAAATGATCACCACAGTAGGTTCTATGACTATAGGCTTATCCTCATCTGCTTGTATTGTGGGGCTCCTAGGGACAAAATATCACTTAGTTTTATTACAAATGTTCATGAGATTTTGGTTTTGACAGACTGCTGTCATCTAGGCTTTGTTGTTCCATCTAGAAAGCATAGGCAGAGTAGATTTAGCATACTTCTTAAGGCTTCCAGGATTTTTAGAATGGTAAATGAGCATTGACTTCAACTTAAGGTTACCAGCTGCATAAGCCTCTAATAAGAAAGTCAGCCTGTCCTTCAAAGATTTGAAGCCAGCCATCGACTTCTCTCTAAATATGAAAGTTCTAGATGGCATCTTCTTCTGATGTAAGGCTGTTTCATCTACACTTCAGTGGAGCCACCTTCACGAATTATCTGAGCTGGATCTTCTGGATCACTTACTGCATCTCCTACATCAGTACTTGCTGCTTTGCCTTCCACTTTTATGTTACTGCTTCTTTCCTTAAGCCTCACTAACCAACCTCTGCTAGCTTCAGACTTTTCTTCTGCATCTTCCTTGCTTCTCTCAGCCTTCATGGAATTGAAGAGAGTAAGGGCCTACTTTGGATTTGACTTTGGCTCTTAAGGGAACGCTGTGGCTGGTTTGATCCTTATCCAGACCCCTAGAACTTTCTCCTTATTGGCAATAAGACTGTTTCTCTTTTTTATCATCCCTCGTTTCACTGTAGCATTTTTAATTTCCTTCAGGAGCTTTTCCTTTGCATTTGCAACTTGGCTAACCACTTGATACAAGAGGCCTAGCTTATGGCCTGTCTCAGCTTCAAAACATCTTCCTCACTGAGCTTAATTATTCTAGCTTTTCATTTATAAGAAGAGACAAGTGTCTCTTCCTTTCACTTGAACACTTAGAAGCCATTTCAGGGTTTTTAATTGGCCTAATTTCAAAAATGTTTTGTCTTAGAGAATCAGGAGGCCTGAGGAGAAAGAGAAAGATGGTGAAACAGCCAGTCAGTGGAGTAGTCAGAAAACATACACTGTTTATAGATTAAGTTTGCCATCATATATGGACATGGTTTGTGGCACCCCAAAACAATTACAATAGTAACATCAAAGACCACTGATCACAGATCACCATAATGAATATAATATTAATGAATAAGTTCAAAATATTTTAAGAATTACCAAATTGTGACACAGACATGAAGTAAGCAAATGCTGTTGGAAAAATAGTGCCCATAGATTTGTTCGGCACGGTTGCCACAAACCTTCAATTTGTAAAAAATGCAATATCTGCAAAGTGCCATAAGGCAAAGTGCAGTAAAGCAGGCACCAGAATTTTAATAGAAGTAGGAGTCCAAAGTCCTCCACTTGAACAAAGCATTTCATTTTTCTGAGCCTGTTTACTCTGTTGAATGGCTTAATACCTGACTTTTGCTCTAGATCCTGCCTCCCCATAACCAAACAAACAGATTTCAAAAAGGAAAGGAAAAAGTCTCCAATGGGCACAAGAGGAAACTTATTCTGCCTCTTATTCTGGGTTTGCAGGTCAGCCAAAAGCCAGACTAACCCAACTCACCATACAGAGAAAATCCCTTTTCTCATCAAGTTACAACAAAAGATGACCCACAGGTATAATGATTGTGCCCTGATGTCCTAGATCTTGGAACCAGCCAAGTTGCAAGCTCCCAAGTTCCTTCCTTTACAGCCAGATGATTCTTAATTTGTTGCTAACCATTTCATAGCACTTGGTTTTGTACCTCTGACCACATTTCACCCATTATCCCTCCAATGATGAACATCCAAATGATCTCCAACTCCCCATTTGAGTTCAGCTTTGTTTTGGTCCACAAAGTCCATTAGCTATTAGCTAATCTATCCTCTTCCAATTGATTTGTGGTACAGTATGTGTCATAAAAATGTCCATGCACATGCAAGTCTGTGGCTGAGCAGCTTACTTTATCCCAGGGGTATATTCTTGCGCCCAAACCACACTGTTTTTACTACTAAGGATTTGTACAACTGGGCAAAGTTTCCCTCACTATTTTTATTTTTTAAGTTTAACTTGGTTATTTCTGGATCTTTATTTTTATTTTTATGTTTCAGAAAAATATATCAAGTTTCTCAAAAAAATCCACCTGAAACTTTTATTGGGTTGCATTGAATTTGTGGATTAATTTGGAAGAATAAATATCATTACTATATTAAGTTGTGCCATCCAAGAGCATAGGATCCTTCTCTATTTTTTCAAATGATCTTCTATGTTATTTTTTCAAATTTTACATTTTTTTCCAGAGAGGTCCTGTCTAGTCTTATTTAAATTAATTTCTAGGCCCTATTTAGTTTTTGCCACTATTGTTAATTGGATTCATTTTTCTCATCATATTTCCTAGTTGGGTGATGTTAATGTAGCAAAACCCTATTGATTTTTTAAATGGATGTTGTCTCTGACAGCTTTGTTGAATCCTTTTTTTAGTTCAAATATTTCATTGATTTTAGTTGAGTTTTCTAACCAATCTACAAATAGTAATTATTCCTATCTTCTCTTTAGTCCTTTCAACTATTCTTTCTTTCTCTTTCTTAATAGCATTAGCCAGAATCTCTAATATGGTGAGGTAAACAGTAGTGATCATCCTTGTCTTATTCCTGATCTTAAATTAATGTTTTTCTTTTATTTATAGGTTTTTGGAATATCATTTTGGGGAGTTTTACTCAGCTTTTTTGGGTATCTCCCATGTATACAGGTGATACACCTGTTACTAAACCTGTTTGTTTTTCTCCTATTATGTCTTTAATTATAAGGGGAGTCTCAGCCAAGAACCTAGACAGGTAAAGGGAAAATCATTTTTCCTTTGTGCAATTTCTTATTAGAACCTTATAATACAGGGGCGCCTGGGTGGCTCAATGGGTTAGGCCGCTGCCTTCGGCTCAGGTCATGATCCCAGGTCCTGGGTTCAAGCCCCACATCGGGCTTTCTGCTCAACAGGGAGCCTGCTTCCTCCTCTCTCTCTGCCTGCCTCTCTGCCTACTTGTGATTTCGCTCTGTCAAATAAATAAATAAAATCTTTTAAAAAAAAAAAAGAACCTTATAATACAAAATCTTCCTCTCCCTTCTTAAGTACACAGTATGATTATTTTAAATTCTTGGCCTGGCTGTTTCAAAAATTCTCTTTGAGGTGGTATGTATCATTAAGTGTGCTGTCTTTTTTATAGTCCTCAACAACTCATTATTTTGAGTTCATATGCCCTGGAGGTAATGTTTGCTCTCTGGTTCTGTGTGTTGGGGAGGCATAGAAGTCCTGGCCCCAGTCCGTGTTTCTCAAGACATATTTCAGGTGAGGGGTGGGATAAGCCCACAGTGGAGAGTCCCAGACATCACAGAACCACTGGTGAAATCCCTACTTGCTGCCACTTCACCAGGAGACTCCCCTGACTAAGGTTTCACATTTAAACTGTTAGGAAACAATGGCACCAGGAGAAAATATCACTGGGCCACCAGCTTGGGGGTTTGAGAATGGAGGTTTGTCAGAGCGATTGTCAGAGCATGATGGTCAGTCTGCAACTCTTTTCAAGAACTGGGCACCAGGATAGGGTTTTTGTGATGTACCTCTTCCTACTGCCGCCTCCAGCCATATTCCACCCCAGGCTTCAGCCTGCTCCCAAGCTCATCCCTGCCTCCATCCCTACCCCCCATCAGTGCCTCCACTCCTACCCCTCATCCCCAACACCCATCTGGCATTCTTCAGACTCCTCAGGGATTGCTCACAGCTTTTTATGAAACTGTTCTTCAGGTTCATGCTTTTACTCACTTTGCTAGTGCTTTCCGGGTTGATCTATGACAGTTTGCCATGTTGCCGAATAGAAAAAGTTTCAACACAAAATGCTAGGCAAACATAAAATAGGCTAATTAAGACAAATACTTGATACTTGTCAAAATTCTGAGAGCTCAGAAAAAGAAAAGATTTATTATATTGATAGGTTATTTTGTGACATATTATTTGTCACTGACACAAAATGACTGTGGGAACATAATTTTTTTTAAAAAACTGCTTAAGTGTCTGTGAACATAGAGGTTTGACAATAAACCCAAAGAAGTGATGACAGCTGATGCTTGGGTCTGGCTCACTGGGAATCATGGGCAACTGTGCCATCACTACACTGTGTCTCACTCACGCAGATATTGAATCTTCCCCACTTGCGGCTACACATCCTCTTGCTAGGTTTCTTCCCTATGCAAGGTAACACCTGGAAGGGTCAAACTCCAGAAACAACAAAACACCAACACTCGGGGTTTTTCTGGGAAATCTCATCAGACTCCATGCCCTTTCCCCTATTTTTCTCCAGACCTATCACCTAATTAGATAGGAATCTATACAGACTAACTTCAAGCTTCATTGCTCCTCCTTCATGAAACTCGAGACTCAGAAGCTTTGGAATCAAAGGTCTGAATGTCACTCTCTGCAATCATAAAAGGCAAGCCCTGGCAAGTGAGAGATTGGCTAACCAGTAACACAATCACAAGCAGTATTGGCTCCTCCTCTTCCACAGCAGAATCCACAAGTAGATGCAATGAGAGAGCCCTAGAAGTGGAACTCAGCACAGATTTCTACTACTAGCTATTACCACAAACTAATCATATACCCACCAGCCAGGGCACTTCGTCTCTCCAAGCCCGCATGACCCAATCGACTTTGTAGAACTGTTGTGAGTACAGATTGCATGGGAAAGCGCTTCTAAACAGATAAAGCACCAGGTATGTTTGTATTGTATTACTGTTACTAAGAAATAAACATGGTTAATTTCCCAAAACATAAAGACATTTCTCTAGCCCTGGGCTGTCCATAGAAATAATTTGCCTAAAATCCTGAAAGCATCCTTCCTTTAGGTTGAGATATAAAGTGCAAATCTCCACTTCAATTTATCAGTCACTGAAACCTAGGGTAAATGCATTTTCCACACATTTGTTGAGAATCGTGAGTTTCTAAGGTAGACAAGAGATGATATGGCTAGAAGGGTAAATTTACCTGGGAACCTTGTTTATAATTTGCTCTCCTAAACCAGCACTCTTGGTAGAATTACGTAAAAAGCAAACTTTGTTTTTGTAAGACTTTCCCCTGGATATCTAAACTTTTTTTTTAATCTACGATAATCAATTTCTCTGATTCTTAACGCTCACCTAGCTCATGACACTCATTTTTAATTAATCAACACTCAGCTGAAAAGCTGCAGCCCAGGAGCTGAAAATCTCAAAGCAAAAATATAAGTGTCTGCCTTCATTTAGGAAGTATCAGAATGGGACACTTCATTTAAGTGTTTGAGAGGTAACTTCTTTAAATAAAACAGCTAGATTTTGTCATCTATTTCCTTCAAAACTTGGGGCAACTAATAGAAAAAGCCAGTTACTAGATTGTGCTTAAGTACAATTACTTGATTAAGTCCACTAAATTCCCTTCACAGTGGAAAGCTATGACCTGGTTTTGTTTTGTCCCTTGTCCTCCAATTTATACTTTACATAATTGTATTCTCAGTACTTCCTGGACTTACAAGTTTCCCTTATTCCAAAGGAACAACTTAATATTAGTTTGAACAACACAAAAGTACTTTTTCAGGTCAAAACTGGTTTGAAGACTGGCTCAGATTATGTATAGGTCTGGATAGCCTAGATTCAAAGCCCATTTCAGCCACTTCCTAGGTCTAAAACCACAGGTGGTTATATATTTCTTCTAGATCTCAGTTTCCTCATCTGTATAATGGGTGCTATAATATTATCAGTCTCAGTTGTGAAGATTAAATGAAATAGTGCACAAAAGTACTTAGCACAGTACCTGACACATGGCAATTTTAAAAAATTTATTTATTTTTTTATAAACATATAATGTATTATTAGCCCCAGGGGTACAGGTCTGTGAATTGCCAGGTTTACACACTTCACAGCACTCACCATAGCACATACCTTCCCCAAAGTCCATAACCCCACTCACGGCAATTTCTTAGTACATGCTGACTTCAACAACAGAAAGGAGTAAGTTTGATCTTTCCACTTGTATTCCCAGTGCTTAGCACAGTGCCTGGTTTGTTGTATATCACCAGTGAAGTTTATACTAGATTGACTGGTTTTGGTCTTCCATGTTATCAGAATGGTTTATTATGTGTCCATAATCCTGTGTGAATATTTGCATATTGGTTTCTGAGCCTAATGTTCCTATTAGTTCCATCTATTTTCTCAGTGAAATGAGGAGTGTATGGGAACCATCTGGAGTACTCCAACATTCAGAGGAAAAGCAGCAGGGAGGAGTGGTAGGTGGTATGGAGAAAAACATGGGAATGTCAGGTCCTATAAGGCAAATGAATAGGGTATTTCAGGAAAGAGGGAGTGAGAAGCCTTGCCATACACTCCTGAGAGGTCTAGTAAGCTGAAAGTTTAGGACCAACCATTGGATTTGGCGATGACAAAGTCATTATTGACCTTGACAAAAGGAACTTCAATGGGATGCTGGGGACAAAGGCCTAAATGGATTGATTAAAGATAGAATGAGACCCTCCCATCACCACCACCTCCAGGGTCCAGGTGCACTTGGGGACTCTGTACTCCAGGGCTGTTTACTCTAAGGCTGCTGTCTCCAAGCCAATGTGGACACAAGGCTGGGGCCCACGGACTCATTCCTGTCTCTCTCTCAAGGCTCAGGGCAAAAGCATGGAGCTAGTAAGCAGCCCACTAACCATGCGCATGCTGGACACTGTCTCAGGGCTCCCAGCTCAGGGCCTCCACCTCTACCTATCCAGGTTCATGGACCATGGGCAGTAGTGGACAGAGCTGAGGAAAATCTACTCCAACTTGGGTGGTCACTGCCCAAGTCCCCTGGCACCAGGCCCAATGAAGGCAGGCATCTACAAGCTGTCCTTTGACACCAAGGGCTACTGGAAGAAGAGGGGGTAGGAGAGCTTCCATTCATATGTGGAAGCCACTTTCACCATCATCAATGAGACCCATAGTTTCCATGTACCCCTGCTGCTGGGCCTGTGATCCTATAACACACATTGAGGGAGCTAGTAGCTGAGCAAGACTCAGGTGCTCTGGCCAACTGCTGGTCATATAAGCATCAGTCCCATCCCCAAGACTCACTGAGGCAGTCCTACAGAGAGCACCAGGTTACACACCCTGTGGGAGGTTCTGGTCCCCCAATTTCCAGTAGCACCTGAGTCTCAGGCATCAGTCAAGTTGGTCCTAGCAAAAACAAGAAGAAGGGGAAAAAAAAGAATGAGGGGTAAGGATGTAAAACATTGAAAACAGACAATATTTTTAATGGCTTTTGCTATAGTGTAGAGCATAGATTTGGTGGTTCACTCAGTAAGACATTTAGGGTCAAGAAGGAGTTTTTAAAAATGGGATTATATACTTATAAGAACAACCTAGTAAAAAGGGAAATTGATCAGCAGGAAGAGAAGGGATAATTGCAGGACCACAGTCCTCATGTAGACCAGAGGTGATGCAATCAGTGCACAGGTAGTAACCTTGGCCTTAAACCTAACAAGGACTGTCCCTCTAGATAAGAAATGGAAAGGCAGGGGCGCCTGGGTGGCTCAGTGGGTTAAGCCTCTGCCTTCGGCTCAGGTCATGATCTCAGGGTCCTGGGATCAAGCCCCGCATCAGGCTCTCTACTCCGCAGGCAAGGAGCCTGCTTCTCCATCTCTCTCTGCCTGCCTCTCTGCCTACTGATCTCTCTCTATCAAATAAATAAATAAAATCTTTAAAAAAAAAAAGTGGAAAGGCAGAGTGTGGGGTGTAAACACAGGCACTTTCCTGAACTTGCTAATGAAAGACAGGTAGTTCCCTTCTGATTATTTCTGTATTCTTAGTGAAACAGTAGTCAAATTAAGCAGCTAAGAATGAGCAATTATGAGAAGAAAAAATATGATTGGCTCTGTTGGGACTGAAAGAGCCAATGTACTAGGAAAATGTAGTTGGATTGTCAGGCTACACTGGGAGTCCATTTGAAATGTGTGGTAATAAATTGAAAACTAACAAGTCAGTACAGTACTGTGTTTTTCTTCAGTCATGCTTAGCTGTTCGGATATAGGCACAGAGTAGACCAAGAGTGGCTTTCACCAAAGTCAATGGCTTGCTTGGCCAGTCTGACAGAGAGAGTACATGGCAAGGTGTGTGTAAGAGACTCTATAGTGATGCACTATAGGTAATCTGAGCTGCATAAAGAGAGAAAAGAGGTCATTTAGAGTTTGATAAGTGGCAAAAAAGTAGAGAAGCCAATGGTGGTCCCAGTGGGAGGAAAAGGTGGGGTTCTTTTAAGTGAGTAGGAAAGATATAGGTTATTAGAAATTTAACTGTATGAAATTAAAATTTAGAAGGTGGTATAGACACTATACTGATAAGGTCAAGAGTATGGGTTTAGAGTGGGAGCCTAAAGTCATGTGGAGGACAAGATCGTGGAAGTGGGAACTTAAGTGAAAGGCTAGAGTAGATGAATTATCTATATGGAGATTAACATCTTCACAAATGTTGAGAGAATTGATGTGGAGAGAAAGGCAGTGATTCACGTGCTGCAGTCCTCATGAACAAGGGGAGTAGAGCAAGACTCTCAGTTGACCTCAAGAATGAAGGACATTGTATGGCTCAGAGTGATGGCAAAGCCTTGAAGAGAGTTGGGCTTCTGAGAGAAGGAAGAGGAAAAATTCTCTAGCAGTATCAATGTCTTATGTGCCTTATGTCTTATCTTATGTCTTATGTCCAGGGGGTAGATTTTGTGGGGCAGGCAAAGAGCCCAACCACGATTTGAAAGCTGTAGGTTGAGACAGGGCAAGAAACAAATGTCATTTTCAGAAAAGGAATTGGAAATAAAGAACTTAAAATTGATGATAGAACTTTGTAAAAGGTTCAGTGGTAGAGCATGGGTGGCAGAGAGAGCTGGGAGATTGGGTTAGAGCAGTAATGCACCAAGGTGTATGGAGACAAGAACCTAAACACATTAGAAGACCCAGGAGACTTGGACTTCTGGGGGAACCTAGAAGGTCTCTGTATGCAGGAAAATGAAGTCACCTCTGATTCCCCTAAAGCAAGAACCACTCTGGTTCTTCTCCTTGCCTTCCAAAGAGTCACATTAGACGGGGAGTTTCACTGAGTGAACCAATGAGTAAGTGCATGGCCCTCATAAAAGACAGAGGAAGACTAGTACTGTGAGAGAGGGGTGGAGGGAGCAATTCACTAGCATATCAGATGGCAGGAAACTTTTCACAAAGAAGTAGAAGAGCAGGGGCGCCTGGGTGGCTCAGTGGGTTAAGCCGCTGCCTTCGGCTCAGGTCATGATCCCAGGTTCTGGGTTCGAGCCCCGCGTCGGGCTTTCTGCTCAGCGGGGAGCCTGCTTCCTCCTCTCTCTCTGCCTGCCTCTCTGCCTACTTGTGATTTCTCTCTGTCAAATAAATAAATAAAATCTTT
>NW_019154093.1:82708116-82788286 GCF_002288905.1 Enhydra lutris kenyoni | reverse complement strand
TCAGCGGGGAGCCTGCTTCCTCCTCTCTCTCTGCCTGCCCCTCTGCCTACTTGTGATTTCTCTCTGTCAAATAAATAAATAAAATCTTTAAAAAAAAAAAAAAAAGAAGTAGAAGAGCAGAGTGGAAAGACCAGAATCTGGAGTCAAAAGACAGTCCCTTAGGTCTTTGGGAAAGTCATGTCTTCTGACTACATATCACTGGCCTCATCTGTAAAGTGGACCTTTCCTCCTCAGGAGAGCCCTGGTTACCCCTTTGCGACTCCTGTACAGCTCACTAGGAGGTTGTGTACAGCTATACATGTGTAAGAGTGGCAATAAAGAGAGTAGAGGTACAGCGTGCGCCACATCCCTCTACCCGCGTGCCTTTGCCTATGTTCAATATCTACTCCTAACTACATAAAAGACTGCTATTAAAAGATTCATCCTTTCAGTTTTGAAAGATGTTCCATAGTATGCATAATGTGTTAAAATAACAACAGGCAACCCCACAGAGAGCATTCTGGAACAGCAAGCAAGAGTAACCCCGATGAGGAGCTAGGGTCCAAGACAGGCCAAATGGGGTTACCCCAGGATGTGTGACAACAAGGAACATCATAGCCATCCAAGCTGGTTGGCCGTAGGAAAAGCTACCACAAGAGCCTGAGAAAGGAGGAATCAGAGCCATCCATTCCCTCACATGCCCAGGATCAGGGCAGCTGTGTACAAGTTGGAGGGATGATATTTTCCTTCCACTTGCCCATGTTCTGAGTGAGAACTTTAGCCCAGTTTTAGAAGTCATCTGAGTCTTGATAAGCAGGGGTGGGGCTTCCAGAAGCAGGAGTCTCAGAGCTCTATAAAGCCCAATGGGGCCCAGCTGGGCAACTCTCCCAAGGGCTGTGAACTGTTGACTTTGTGCTTGTTCCTTTGGAAATGCAACGGCTGTTGACTTCAGTGAAGCGGGTCTTGCAAGTGAAGACAGCAATGCAGGAAGTCTTCATCTCACCTGCTAGCCATCTTCCCACAGCCCACCAAAGGTGAGTCATGTTCGCAAGGACTGTGCAGGCCACGCTTTGAGAAGTGTCATAGAACCAGTAAAAGATAGGTAGATAGAAATCCTGCCATAAGGAAAAGCTCACTAGAATCCCAGGGAAAAGTTGGTGAGGCTTGTACACAGCCTTAGATGAGCATGTTAACCTGTTAGGGTCTGAGTTACCTCCTCTCTAAGCAGATGGTAGGTCCCTCTCAGCTAGAATTGCAGGATCCCAAATCTCTGATACCTGCTGTTCATAGATAGTGACATCTTTCACTGCCCCAGTGGCATGAAACAGTGGAAATATCGGTTCCAGGGCCCCCGGCATTCTTCTTTCCACCACCGTTCCCCCTTTACCTCCAGCTCCTGCCAAGACCCATAGCACTCTGCGCCAATGGCAGTGTTAGTCAAACCAGCTGCTTCAAATCATTGCAGCAAGATTCCAAATGGACTGGGGATCAGAAGCCTGTTTCTCTGCACTCTGATTTTGTGAAAGGGGGGAATGGGATGTTAAGATAAGAGTGTATGTCTGTGTGCAATGTGTTATGCACAGAAGCACACAAGTATGCCTTGTATTTGTTTTGTTTGTTTCTTTGTTTGTTTTGTTTTTTTCATGCCTTGTATTTGTAAGCACTCCCCAGCTTGGCCCATGTGCTTGGAGCCTCCCAACACTGATGGTAATAGCTATAGCTAGGGCCTTCAATCTCCGAACCATGCGCTGTACCCTGAGACTAGCCATTTCTCCCACTTCCACACTACACTCTATGACAGCTTAGAAAAATGACTTTGACTCAGTGTCTTCCCTTGCCTGGGATCCAGACCTGGATGTGTGGAGTAGGGGATGTGTGGAGTAGGGGATGACGCTCCTTAGCCTTCTTATTTTCTTCCTCACTCTCTGCCATTTTCATACCCTCCTTCACCCTCTTTAGACAGGCCAAATGTCCCAGCTCAGCATTTGACCTGTTCTTGCATCTGAGAGGAAGGGATTGACATGGATTTGCTTGTTTCAGTAAGTAACAGTGGGCTGCCCAGCAAGAGACAAACCTCAGAACTCATCCAACCTGCCCCTCCTTCAGGCATCCTTGGTTCACACATTTCCCTTTTCCAGTGCACCCACAGCTCATCCTGTTTTCTGTGGTCTGAAAGAGTATTAAGGATCTTTCCTATGAGTCTCTCTTTCTCTGTATATCCGTCTTCTCTTCTGCAACCTGCCTCGGCTCTCAATCCAATCCAAGAACTGCTCCCGTCACATGGTTAACAATGCTTCCCTGCAGGTTAACAAAGAGTGGTGCCCTCCGCTTGGTGGTCCCCACCTGCTTTTCTCATGTGCTATGTCCCTAATCACCTTCACTCTCCACTCTCCACTCTACCAGGTGCCCTTACTTGCTTGGTCATCTCCCACTGTGACCACTACCTCCTCCACCCCCCTCCAGTTCTTTATCAGCAGAAGTTCCACTCACCCATCAAAGTCAGTCTCAAATGTAGCCTCTTCCATGAAGATTTTTCTTCATGGAAGAAAATCTCTGCTTCCACAGGAAATCTCTGCTTCCTCCAAACTCCGGTGTGATTTTGCCTATATCCCTCTTGAGGTCCTTATCACATTCTGACTCCCACCTGGGGTATGCATGTATGTGCCCGTTTATTACTCCCACTGGTCAAGGAAGTCCTCAGACCGTTGACCTCCTCTTTTCTTTGTCAACTCTCTCCACCTCGGCAGCCTCTCACTAGCACGGTGCCTGGCATGTAATGGTGAATTTTGAAATAGAAGGAGGAGAATTGGAATAAAGAATGAAAAGCTTAATGCATATTCTTAAACCAAGCAACCTCAGAACAATACCGATTTTAGATTAAATAAAGTTTCCTAGAGAAAATATACAGATAAGAAGAGCACTCTTAACTCCAGTGGTCTGATCTTTCTGGAAGCCTCTACATGCTAACTCTTCTTCAAGGCTCTGGAATCCTTTTCCAGAAATAGCCCCCTATTAAGACAGTTTCAAAAGTGGGCGCCTGGGTGGCTCAGTTGGTTAGGCGACTGCCTTCAGCTCAGGTCATGATCCTGGAGTCCCGGGATCGAGTACCGCATCAGGCTCCCAGCTCCACGGGGAGTCTGCTTCTCCCTCTGACCTTCTCCTCGCTCATGCTCTCTCTCACTGTCTCTCTCTCTCTCTCAAATAAATAAATAAAATGCTTAAAAAAAAAAGACAGTTTCAAAAGTTAACATGTGGCTGATTCTTGGAACCTCTCCTTGAAAGCTTAGAATTCTAACTGGAAAGAGAGGAAGGGAGAGAGAATGAGAATGCAGAATGAATGAGAAGACAGATTGATAATGAGGCTGAGGGGAAAGCCAGCCAATTGCAGGACCTCTGCTAGCTAACCATTAGCTCCAACATACTGGGTAAGATTCTCCACAAATATTTGAAAGTACAAACTCCAATTATTTGGGGAACACCAAATAAATAGGGCAGATAACTAAATTCCAAACCTCTCTTATCAGATATGGGTGAACATTTATACTTTGCCTCACTGTCTTATGATCTTGGGATACACTTTGCCTCAGTGACCTTTCTGATGGGAGAACTGGGATTTACCAGAAGTCCAGAATCCTCAGGGTGATTGACAGACACATTCAATCTGAGCTACAGTTCCTGTGGCATAGAGCTAAATGCGTAAGCCTGTGGAGCCATCCTGTCACTTACAATGGTCAGGAATTCTATAGCTAGGTATGAGTCAAAGGACTCTGGTGGCACTCACGAGTGCTTTGGTGGCACCCAAGGTGGTGAAAGGACAGGATATTTCTAACACATGAGTAACCATGAAGGTACTCTGAGCACAACACTTCACCAATGCTTGCCTTGATTTTTTTCACCATCTGCAAAATGAAGAGTATCAGTAAAGTAACCAGATTTCAGGTATTTTCATGTAGGAACATTTGGAGGTGGACCTGGTGATTTCTGTACTTATAGCTGGACGGAGAAACTCTAGAATTTCATCAGGGGTATCAGGAGTCAGGTATTAGAAGAGAGATGGGTAGGTCCAGGAAAGAAATGGATTATCTTTTCCCTCTTCCACTGACCCCTTCCCCATTTTCTCTCTGCTCCCATGTAGAATTGTTCTCTCTGTCCTCTGTATTCTCACAGCCTTTGCTTGTTATACTATGTATTTAGCTGTTGAATATCTGCCTATTCCATTAGACTATGCTCTCTTGGTGACCACAAATGATACCTTCTTCTCTACTGTGCATCTGGACCCAGCACTGTGTTGGATGTGCTCCATAAATATTCAGAGGCTCAATCAGAAAAGGCAGAGAGGATGAAATCAAGCAGGAAGCTTCCTTAAAAAGTAGAAAAACAATAGGTGTGTTCTTGTGTAGTAAGAAGAAACAAGGAGAAAAGGGGTGATGAGAGGGGCATTTTTTTTTGAAAGGAGCACTTTAAAACTGAATGAGATTTTTCAAGTTATGTCCTATGAGGTTTATAACATGTGTAGAAATAAACCACATAACAATAATAGCTCAAAGGGATGGAAAGGATAAAGGGAATTAAAGTATGGTTTTTCACTGTTCAGAAAACAGAAGTATTTATGTAGAAGTATTAATGTAAGTTAGATTACAATAAACCAAGCATGCATATTATAATCTCTGAGATCATTCCTAAAAGAAAAAGAGGAGATAAAATGGAGTAATAAATACTTGTTTAATCCAAAAGAATGCAGGAAAGAAGAAATAAACAAAGGACATGTGAGACAAATGGAAATAAAGAGTGAGACAGTAGATTTAATCCCATCTATATTAGTCATTACAATAAATATAATTGGACCAGTTACTCCAATTAAAGCACCAATACTGTAAGGCTTGTTAAAAAACAAACAAAAAAAGACTCCAACTATGTGCTGTTTAGAAGAGATGTGTGTTGGGGCGCCTGGGTGGCTCAGTGGGTTAAAGCCTCTGCCTTCGGCTCAGGTCATGATCCCAGAGTCCTGGGATCGAGCCCCACATCGGGCTCTCTCCTTGGCAGGGAGCCTGCTTCCCCCCTCTCTGCCTGCCTCTCTGCCTACTTGTAATCTCTGTCTGTCAAATAAATAAATAAAATCTTTAAAAAAAAAAAAAGAAGAGATGTGTGTTAAATATAAAGACCCTGAGAGATTAGAAGTATAAAAGGACAACAAAAGATACACCATGCCAACAGTAATAATAATAATAATAATAATAATAATAATTATAACAACTAAGGCAGCTTTCTTAATATCAGGAAAAGTAGATTTTGTGACAGGAATATCACAAAGACAAATTAAAAAGGGACATTTAATAAGGTTAAAAGTACTAATTTAACAGAAAGATAACCACCTCACATTTGCATTCATCTGATAATATAGCTTCAAAATATACAAAAAATGAATGAGATGATTGCTGTATTGTATTTTGAGGAGACTGGCTGGAGACCACTAATAGGATTTTGATTGTTATCTCCATTACAGGTTTTCAACCATCCCTGCTGTCCCCTTGGCCAAAACAGATACTTGGCCAAAGGATGTGGGCATCCTTGCTCTGGAGGTCTATTTCCCAGCCCAGTATGTGGACCAAACAGACCTGGAGAAGTTTAACAATGTGGAAGCAGGGAGGTACACGGTGGGCTTGGGCCAAACCCATATGGGCTTCTGCTCAGTCCAGGAGGACATCAACTCCCTGTGCCTGACGGTGGTGCAGCGGCTGATGGAGCGCACACAGCTCCCATGGGACTCTGTGGGACGGCTGGAAGTGGGCACTGAGACCATCATTGACAAGTCCAAGGCTGTCAAAACAGTGCTCATGGAGCTCTTCCAGGACTCCGGAAACACTGACATTGAGGGCATAGATACCACCAATGCCTGCTATGGTGGCACTGCCTCCCTCTTCAATGCTGCCAACTGGATAGAGTCCAGCTCCTGGGATGGTAGGTGGTTCCTGAGACCTTATGTAAGAAAGGAACTGGGTTAGAGGCTGAATCCTCGGTTTTGTTTCTCCATTTCCCCAGTGGTTTCATCAGGGAGGGAATGACAACTTACTCACACAGCTGTTCTTGTCATCAACAACCACAATGATGATTACCACTTAGACTTGTATAACTGTATACTGTTAACTAGGTAGCATGGGCACATAGTTCATTTAGTCCTTCCAACAGCCTAGGAAGTGGGTGTTATGCCTGATTTACACATGAGAAAATGGGGGATCTGATATCTTACACAGTGTTTGGCAGGGGTGAGATGCCAAACCAAATCCAATATATTCCTATTTCTCATAAGGTTCTTCTAAGCCTCTGAGAGAGAGTTAAACAAGTTTAGGTATTAAGGGGAAAACATGCTGGTAGGAGGAGACCCAAAGAATCACAGAATAAAAAAAAACAAAACAAAACAAAAAAGAATCACAGGATAGACTATTACACAGAGTATATATTTTCATACTCCCTCGCCTACTTGCTAGGAAATTGCTTTTTGCTTAACATATTTATAAAAAGATTTTATTTATTTATTTATTTATTTATTTATTTAATTTTAAGGGCAGAGGAGTAGAGGGCAAGGGATAAGCAGACTCTGTGCTGAGCGTGCAGCCTGATGCTGGGCTCGATCCCACGATTCTGAGATCATGACCTGAGCTGAAATCAAGAGTCAGACACTTAACCCACTGAGCCACCCGGGTACCCCATGTTTTTTGCTTAACATATTAACATTATCTTGTTTCTTACTTACATCTTCTCTGGATGTTATACTGGAGGAAGAACCCCCTGTTGTGATAGTAAGAAAAGATCCAAGGGAAACAGTACAAGTTGAGAGTTCAAAATCTAGCTCTGTTGATAACTGCTGGCAAGTCCCTTAACCACTTCAAGCCTCATAGTTCTTATTAGGCAACCTCCCCTGCAGGGCTGGTAAAAGGACTGACTATACAAGAGATCCACAGAGATTATCTGGGCAGTCAAGGCACTTAGTATGCTAAGTGGAAACTGGAATTTAAAACTGTAGAAGCCATAATTAACATTAATTATAAAATCTTAATGTTGGCAGGAACCTTGGAGATTATCTAATTCAATATTCTTTATTTCAAAGAGAAGCCAAGAAAAGTTGGACAGTTTGCTGTGCAGTGTAATTCCACACACCTATTCAGTATTTTTTTTAAAGGAGGCTCCACACACAGCGTGGAGTACAATGAGGGGCCAGAATTCAGGAGCCTGAGACAGACACCTGAGCTGAGATCAATAGTCAGTGCTCAACCAACTGAGCCACCCACATGCTCCAATTCATTCAGTATTGTTTTGGAATGCCTTGAATAGCCTCAACATCAACAGTTCCATTGATTTGGGATGTTCTAGTCTCTACATCATCAAATCTGTTCTTAGAGCATTTTTCCTATTTGGTAACCCCTACTACCATCACCACCAATATTTCCAGCTATGCAATTAGTTGGGAAGTAGAAATGAAGGGCAAGAGATAGTCACCAGCCTTTAACCAAAAATCAGAACCTTGTTTGGGAACATCATCAGCTTTAATTATGTCATTTCCAATGAGTAGATTCTGCTGAGTGGCAGGGTATTCCTTCTTTAACAGGATGTCTTGTTTAGAGGGAGAAAAAAATAAACTATTGAGATGTGAATCATTCGTCTGTACCAAAACAAAAAGCATTTTTAAGCTTGAACCTAATGGTAACCACCAAAACCAAGCAAAGCCAGTGTAGATGGGATGTCTGCTCTGATCTGACCAACCATCCAGCTGGGGTTTCTCGGACGAGCAAAGGTGGTTTGGGGACTCACCAGGAAGATCCAAATCACCCCATAGAGACAGCAGGTTTTGAGGAAAGGAAAAAGTGGCACAGCCTCAGATTGTCCAGAAGACTTCATTTTTCTTGTCTTTTTTTTTTTAGTGAAAGTAACTGAAATGCATAGTTGAAATAAATACATATACACAAATGAGTGTAAAGCAAAGAAAAGTTCTCTTTTGACACCCCATTACCACTTTCCAGAATTTCACACTAATGGTTTCTATGTATTCTTCCAGAATTTTTCTTTGTTCTTGCAAGTATACACATATATAACTATTCAGTTTTGGTTTTTAACATTGTACATATTTTTCCTCACCTCCATGATGTCTTAGAGGTCATCGCATACCAATATGTATAAAGTCTATCTCATCTTTTAAAAGCCTTACAATATTTTTTTGATGAATATGCCAAACTTTATTTAATTAGTTCCATGCTGATGGGTAGTTAGGTTCTGTATATTTTTTGCAATTATAAAAAAATGTTTTAATAAACATTGCATAATAGCATTACATGCTTGTGAGAATGTGTTGTAAGAATAGATTCCTAGAAAAGGAATTGCCAGATATGTTGATATAAAAGTTTGATAGAATGTGCCAAATTGGGGCACCTGCATGGCTCAGTTGGTTGTGTCTGCCTTTGGCTCAGGTCGTGATCCCAGTGTCCTGGGATGGACCCCCATGTTGGGAACCCCTGTTCAGCAGGGAATCTACTTCTCCCTCTGTCCCTCCCCAATTGCTTATGCTTGAGCTCTCTCTCTCTTTCTCAAATAAAAAAGACTGTGCCAAATTGTTCCTCAAGATGTTGTACTAAAGTATATCCCTACAATAAGTATTGTTAAGCTTTCTAATCTTTGTCAATTTAATATGGAAAAATAAGGATTTGCCCTTTTTTCATTATAAAAAAGCTTCAGTATTTTTTAGGATGTTCATTGACCATTTTCCCATTACATACTTTGGGGTTTTTTTATGAGACTTTTATAAATGAAGGAAAATAGCTTTTTATTGGTTGTAAGTATTGTAAATACTTCCCCAGTTTGAGTTTGTTTCTGTAAAGAGTTTGAATTTTTAGATTGTCAAATTTACTAATCTTTTCTTTAACAGCTTCTAAATACTTTTCTATAGTTTCCAAACTCCCTCTCTCTCTCTCTCTCTCTCTCTCTCTCTATATATATATATATATATATATACATACACAACAATACTTTTTTGTCGGAGTTGGAGTTGTTCCAATACTTAAAAGAAGATTCTTGGGTTTCAGTGATTTTGTGTTGGAATCCTGACTCTGAATCCTTATCATACCATCTATTAGCTGGGTGGCTTAGGCCAAGTGACTTAAGATCTTTGGGCCTCCATTTTTTGTTGATAAAGAGAGAATAACTGTGCCTGATATATAGGCTGATCATGAGTGATAGGATTTTTTTTTTGTTCACTGGTCTATCTTCAGTACCTAAAATTGTGCCTGGCTCACACGAAGCACTCCATCTACTCGAGATTTTGGTTGTGATCTCAAGTAGAGATAATTACTTCTTGTCTCTCATTACAGGTCGCTATGCAATGGTGGTCTGCGGAGACATTGCTGTCTATCCCAGTGGTAATGCTCGCCCCACAGGTGGGGCTGGAGCTGTGGCCATGCTGGTTGGGCCCAAGGCCCCTCTGGCTCTTGAGAGAGGTCTGTGGTAAACTGTGGAAATGTGGTACCAAGAGACTGTGCACAGCTAATGCATAGCTCCCAATCCCAAGTTGGCATACCCCCTACATAGAGCTGAAGTGTGGATTTGAGGATGACATCACATGCCTTCAGTAGGCTGGACTGGGGAGCAAAGGGCAGTGAGGAAGGGAACAGAGGGATCATCGAGTTTTCCTCTTCTGCACCATCACATATTGGGATCATGATGCATAGAATGAGTAACATTGTTGCTGCAGACCAGGAACTTTAAGGTGCTAGACTGGCAATTGAAGATGAAAGAAGATAATTGGGCATAATGAAAAAGGTTCTCCTTTGAGACTTTTGGCATCTATTCCAGATTTTGTTAAAGCCATAAATGTATGGAAAGGGAAATAACAGATCTCATTTATATAAGAGCAACCATCTATTAGATTCCCTTTGAACATGGGAGGGATGTTGAGTGGGCTCAAGCAGAGAAAAACCAGGGAAATGTTAGTAGATGTCTCCCTATCCTCTCTGTTCCATGGGGGCTCCATCATACAGTCCTGAATCCCCCTGTGTGCCTTGCCAGGGCTTAGAGGAACCCACATGGAGAACGTTTACGACTTCTACAAACCAGATGCAGCTACAGAGTACCCAATAGTGGATGGGAAGCTCTCCATCCAGTGCTACATACGGGCCTTGGACAGATGTTACACGTTATACCGTCAAAAAATCCAGAACCAGTGGAAACAAGGTATGGGACTCAGAGGGCAGAAAGTGGGTACTCTATTACTAGGGGACAAAGAGTTGGTCCTAAAAGCTTAAGACAAGGTTTCTTCTCTCCTTCAAGAATGATCTCAAGAGCATGGCTTCATGTCCCCTTCCTCTTACACCCTTTCATGGGTCTATGCTAAAAAAAATCCATCTAGAAGCTTCCAATTCAAGTACGAAGCTGCCTCTTACTTGAGCTGAATGCAAGAGATTAAACATGCTAGGACCAAAGCCACCAGTAGGAAACCAGTGACTGTCAGCCACCTGGGGAGGTACTGCGGTGAGTCAGTGTAACCACATCCTACTGGGGCTAAGATTTGTTTCTGTTGAAGTCAGGAGTGATTTAACTCACCATTTGTAGTTTGCTGCCTTTTAAAGCCTGGCCGATGTTGAGAAATCTTATCTCTATTTTCAGTATAGTAAAGTGTTCCTGATTTTTCTTTGGATGATAATATTACAAGTTAATTTTATTTTCACCTTTAGTTTCTGAGTTCTCCCGCTAAGAAAATATGTGCTGCTTTCATAATCAGAAAGGAAATAAACTTTATTTTAAAAGTTCAGAGCACTCTAAAAAAATCAAAGGGTTCTTATTATGACCAGAAGGGCATCTGTGACAGGCAGTTTTCAGTATGGAAAAAGGCACGTGTGTAAGTGTCAGAGCATGGATGCTTTAGGGCGTGGCCTGAGGAGCCACTTCTTGCCCCTTTCCACTGCTCTGAGAGGGCTGCCAGCCACCACGGCTGGCCCCTACAGGTAGGCAGTGGACTTGGACTTCCCTACCTTCCATCCACTGTAAACCTGCTCTTGGCTAACTGCTCTCACCAGCTCTGTATTCTTTCAGCATTCTCATTTTGCTCCCTAACCTTATGTGGAATTTGATTGATGCTGCTTTGGCCCTCAGCTCTAAGAGACAGTCTGGGGTGTCTATAGAGTCAGAAACATCAGAACCTACATCCAAAGCCAGCCATTTTCAAGCTGACTAAACTTGAAACATGACCTAGCTTCATATTTTAGAGACTCTGTTTCCTCCTCTGAAAAACACAGAAAGTAACACAACACTAGTTTGATTTGGAGGAATTATCTGTCATAAAGGTTGGCAATAGTAGACAGGAAGAAAATGCTTGTTTGTTTCCCGTCTTTCTTCATAAGTAGAGTGCTTAAGTGAATGAACAACTTACATGTGTTTGCTGAAGGTAGAGGAGCTGGTTCCCTGGGACACCTCATGTCCCTCGGAACACTTCGGTCTTGGAGTGTAGGTCTAAGTGGCTCATTGGCCATGGCACATCCTTGTTTTCACACTTCCTCTTCCAGCTGGCATCAATCGGCCTTTCACTCTTGATGACTTACAGTTCATGATCTTTCACACGCCCTTTTGCAAGTTGGTCCAGAAATCCCTGGCTCGCCTGATGTTCAATGACTTCTTGTCAGCCAGCAGCGACACGCAGACCAGCCTATATAAAGGTCTTGAAGCCTTCAGGTGGGTCCTCTTCGGGGAACCCTGGAGGTTCTTGAGGGATGAGGAAGGAGGAGGTTTCCTTACTCCTTGAGTCTGTACCACCAGCCAACCATGGGGGTGAGAAAAGGACAATCTTCCAACACAATAGAAAGGACACCAAGTTCATACATGACTGATTGAGTTATGGTCTACATGGGGTCCCCCCATCTTTTATCTCAGGGAACACGGGGAGTTTACCTCTAGATCAAGTGGCTGGCTATCAGAAGCTTCAGACAATAAGAAAAAGGGAAAAGGGAGTGTAGCTAAAACATTTAGTCAGCAAACATTTTATGAACATCAACTATATGTCAGGCTTCATACTCAACTCTAGGGATGCCAAAATAAATATGACTCCATGATATTCCAGTCTGTATAGACAGAAATACCTAGAAGTAAATAATCGCAGTACAGGATAGCAACTTGGGATCATCAAGTCTCATTCTCACTTGCCATTGTTGAATTAATGTCTTGCCTGTTGCCTTAATTTCCCCCATCTATGAAACAGAGATAGTCCAGCTCCCCCCACCTTAGAAGAATACTGTTTATTGAGAAATTACTCCAAGACATTTAGAATAGAAGAATCTTCAATACACAGTTTCCAATAGGAAGAAAATATTCCCTTTTGGTATGGTAGCTGTTTAGTTCAAGTTTGAAGTATTCTACCAACATCTGCCCCCATTACTAATTACTACTAACCCTGCCACTACTTAAAACATCAAAGTGAGCACAAACATGATTACGAGACCTGCCCCGTGAAAGAAAATTCTAATATATGCCAAAGATAATAGCTTAACATCTTTAACACATGGAAGTCTCATCAATAACAGAGACCCTAATAGGAAAATGAGCAAAAGATATGCCCCAGAAATTTCCTCAAAGAAGAAATGCACATTATCCCATTTGCAAATGTGCTTGCCCGTTAGTAAGAAATTAAAAGAAGCTATCATTTTTTTTACATAGCCTTTCTATTTTTTTAAAGATTTTTTATTTATTTATTTGACAGACAGAGATCACAAGTAGGCAGAGAGGCAGGCAGAGAGAGAGGAGGAAACAGGCTCCCTGCTGAGCAGAGAGCCTGATGCAGGGCTTGATCCCAGGACCCTGGGATCATGACCTGAGCCAAAGACAGAGGCTTAACCCACTGAGCCACCCAGGCACCTCTTATATAGCCTTTTTAAAGATCTGAGGATTCAGATCCTTTTTAAAGATCTGAGGATTCAGATCTTTAAAAAGGAGGAGGCTCTAGGAAAATGGACAACAGTGGATGTATGAATTGAAACAAGGGCTTTAGGAAGAAGTAAGAAAACACAAAGCAAAGACGTGCACACTTTTTGGTTCAGCAACTCCATGTGTAAGAGGGAAGAGGCAGAATTTTAACTGGTGAGGACAGGACGGGGAGATTGGTTCAATTAGGGCACATCATATCATGACCCATTCTGCAGCCTTTAAAAATATTGCTAGAGAAGTTGATTTAATGTCATAAAGAAAGTTAGTTAAGGAAGCATGTTGAATGGAATATATAGCATGATTTTATTTTCTAGTTAACCTCTGAGGGCAGGGATAGATTCCACAAGAACAACTGACCTAAGGGCTCTCTCTGAATGGTATGACTATTAGTGACATTGGTATTTTGTTTTGTTTTGTTTTTTTTGTTTTTTGTGCTGGTCTGTATTTCTAAATATTCTGTAGAAAACAAACAAACATACAAAAAAAAACCAACAAAAACCAACCAAACATGTGCCTAAAAGTCTCTCCAGGAGCTCTTACTTTTCCCCCTTGCTGCCTCCCTCCCCTTCTGCGGTCTCTCACCTGGCCCGTGCCTCTTCTTGCTTCCCAGGGGGCTAGCGCTGGAAGAAACCTACACCAACAAGGACATGGATAAGGCACTTCAAAAGGCCTCCCTGGACATGTTCAACAAGAAGACCAAGGCCTCCCTTTACCTCTCCACTCACAATGGGAATACGTACACCTCATCCCTGTATGGGTGTCTGGCCTCTCTTCTGTCCCAGTGAGTACTACCCCCCACCCCATGGTCAAGGTCAGAGGGCTCAACCAAATTTGGTTCCTCTTCCGGTTCAGAAATTCTTAAGGAAGGGAAGATAATGAAAGAAACTTCTTTCAAAGGGACATGTGTAGGCAGCTCTACTATCAGGATTAAGTAATGGTCTCCAAAGTGACGATGTATGATGTCAAGGAATGTGTAAGGTATGCTTGGATGCAGCAAGCATGTAACAGAACTTCAGTGCATAGTTTTATCTCATGCATTTGAACTCTCTGGCCTTAGTAAAGCACAGTGGTTAAGAGAGTCTAGCATTAGAACGAACAGCTGGGGTTTCAATACCACTTATTAGCTTTGATCTTGGAAAAACACTTCATCTCTATGTGCTTCATTTTCCCCATCTATAAAACATATGCACTAACAATACGTCCCTCCTAGCATTTTGATGAGTGCTCAGTGGGTAAAGGAATTAAAACACTAGAGCTCAGCAAGTGCTCAGATATGGTTGTTATTTCTACTGATACTCTATTTTCTGGGGTTTATAGGAAATACTTGTACTATAGTACCTGCACATAACATAGGAGATAGATATATATGAACTCAATCAAATGATTACCAATGAGGATACTGCTGAAACATTACCAGAAAACATGGAAGCCTTGAAGTGGTCTGACCTCCAAACACCAGAGTTCACTGAATTCATCTTGTCCCCATAGGTGACAAGAAGCCACAAATTCTGTTAAGCTCAATGGGTCTTCTGTATCTTGGATTTTAGCCACTCTCCTCCTGATAAGTTTTCTTCTCTCTGGGTCTATCCCCAGGGTCTTCCAAAAGCCCCTCTTTGTGCAGGGTGCCTGGAGCCCATTTCTACTTGCAAGAGGTTGACTAGATTGGGGCGATAGGTTGGTAGCTTATTTGAAGGGCAGAATAATGCCAACGTGCTTCTTGGATTTTGCTTTCTTTACCTACAGGTACTCTGCCCAAGACCTGGCTGGCTCTAGGATTGGGGCCTTTTCTTATGGCTCTGGCTTGGCTGCAAGTTTTTTTTCATTTCGAGTATCCAAGGACGCTTCTCCAGGTGAGTTCTGTCTTTTTATTAGGCCCTTCCGGTGGGATTCATCTGGTCAAAGAAACCACTCTCTTCCTCCCCACTACTGAGGCTCCCATCTGGGCAGAATGATGTTGTGATTAAGAACAGAGGAACTCCCAGAAGGGATTTAAGCAATGGAGTAAGTTTGTCTCATTTATGGAGTTGAAGCATTTGGCGGGGTACTACTTAGAACTAGATTGAAGAGAAATGAAGGCGGAAGTGGGAAACCAGTCAGATTGTTCCAGCCAACAGTTCAGGCAGGAGGTAATTAATGGCTGTTTGGTTGCAGTTAGTTCAAGGGAAGTTTATGGATTTGAAATTTTCAGTAAATATATGTTGATTATTTTCTGTGAGATGTAAATGCGGGTGTGCACCTAAACACCCTGCGGGACATTCCTTGACTATAAGAGTGTGTCTGCCAGTAGGTTTCGCTAACATTATGTTTGATGACCTTTATCATTTCTCGACATTCCAAGCCACACACAACACTGTCCTCCAGGGTTGGAGCCTCCACAGAACCTGGCTCTTTATCAAACTCGCGATTGGCAGCAGTGACAATGCCAGTGAAGCAGATATAACGATTTTGCCTTTGTTTCCCAGGATCCCCCCTGGAGGAGTTGGTGTCTAGTATGTCAGACCTTCCAAAACGCCTCGCCTCCCGGAAGCGTGTGTCTCCTCAGGAATTCACAGAAATAATGGACCAAAGAGAACAATTCTACCATAAGGGTAAGAAAAAGGACGAGAAGAGAGGAGATGGAAATTTTCTAAGATTTCATGCTGGTGGCAGAGAGCCGGGGATTCATCAGAAGTCTGGACTACATTGGGCCAGAGCGAAGATGTCTAGACAATATGATTGGGAGAGAATCTGTTAGGCCCAAAGGGGCAAGAATTGGGTGGGAAAGCAGAAGGCAGAGTGGAGAAGAGGTGGACGGTAGCATGTGGCTTTCCAGTATAGATTGTAGCTAACCACTCAAAACAGGATCCTGGAAAATGCAGTTCCAAGGACTTCTGGCAGGTGGTCTTTAAAACTGCTCTCTATGCAACCGTTGAAGTAGACCGGACTTTGGAGCTAGATATTCAAATCTAAACCGACCTGTGATCCCCAGTAGCTCTTGGGGAAATCATTGATATTTTCTCAGTTGTCTTATTTCTAAAATCATACCAACTTTGCAAGACTGCCACACAGATTAAATGAGTTAATGTACATAAAAAAGTTCTATTATTGACAGATATTACTGTCTCTGTGCACCTGCCCCCCTTTCCCTACTGAACATAAAAACAAAGTATTGCCCAATGGGGCACCTGGGGGGCTCAGTCAGTTAAGCATCTGCCTTTGGCTCAGGTCATGATCTCAGAGTCCTGGGATCAAGCCCTATATCATGCTCCCCGCTCAGCAGGGAGCCTACTTCTCCCTCTGCCTCTCCCCTGCTTGTGCTCTCTCTCTCTTGAATAAATAAATAAAATCTTTTTAAAAAAAATATTGCCCAGAAAAGCAACAAAGGAAAAGGAGACAAAATGGAAATTATGACTGGAGAGACCAGATGGTGGTTTTAATACCAAAACAAAACATATTTTCTCAAGCAAGACTTCGGACGTGTGGCTTGCAATGGGATCTGAAAGGGAGACAGAATACATGGAACTGGGAATGTTCCAGAAAACCTAGGCCTAGTAGTCATCCATCTTCTCTGGAACAGGGACATCTTAGGTCAAAGAGGAAAAACAAAGTAAAAGTGGGACTTCTGAGATGAACTTTGTTGAACAAAGAACAGAAATATAACAATGAATCAGAGCCAGAGAACTTAGGGCTAAGAAGGAAGTGTCTATTAGAAGACAGGAAGCTCTGAGGTATACATACCTCAAGACAGGTATCCCCAGCAAGAGAGCGGGGTGAGGATTTCAGGAGAGGAAGGTCATGTTTAATGTAGGAACAAGTCATACTCCTACAGTAAAATTTCTCATAACTGAGGCTTATGTACTAGATCCAAGATGACTACCTCTGGTTCTTGGGCTGGTCCAGGGCTCTGCTGGGGCTGGGACAGGTGGCCAGCCTCGCAGCCAGGAGAGCTTCACGGTGAAGGCATCTCTGGCACTCTTTCCTCTTCCCAGCCTCAGGTACCTCTTAGTAAGTATTGCTTCTCCTCATGCCACAGTGAATTTCTCACCACCTGGCGACACGAGCAGTCTTTTCCCCGGCACGTGGTACCTGGAGCGGGTAGATGAGCTATATCGTCGCAAGTATGCCCGGCGACCAGTCTAAAGGTGGTGAGTGACATTCTGTAGGGTTGGTGATATCAAGTTTGTCCTCTGGGAAACAGATTCAGTTCCAATAGTGTAACCAAGCCAGACAAGGTCTATAGCTCGGAAATGATTGGGGGTGGGGAGTTTGTACCATGAGGACCACCCAGAACTGGTGGGGCTCTTTGCCCTGGAAAGACAAAAGCTGGGGGAAGGGCACATTTTAAACTCTGGAATGCAGGGAAAAGTCAACTTGTTTACCTGATCTGCTCAGGATAGGAAGCTCCCCTAGAAATGTGATAGAAACTAAATTGGCATCTGTTAGGGAAACCTACAGAACCCATTCCTCAAAAGGGGTAAGAAACGCAGTGTTGGGGATTCTGCTGGGGCCAAAAGCCTCAGGAGGAGGGAGCCTCACCTGGGTAAAAGCAGTGAGGTTTGGAAAATCAGTGGAGGGGGGATTGGGGGTGGTTTCTTGCAAGAGGACTGCCTGAAGGGGAGATGGGAGACTTGTTGGGATACTTATAAAAGGAGAATCAAGTATTTAGAAGGAGAATCTTGGGGGTGTCTGGGTGGCTCAGTGGTTTAAGTGTCTGCCGTCAGCTCAGGTCATGATCTTGGAGTCCCGGAATCAAGTCCTGTGTCGGGTTCCTTGTTCAGGCAGGGTGACTGCTTCTCCTTCTCCCTCAGCCATTCCCTCTGTTTGTGCTCTCTCTCTCTCTTTCTGTCAAATAAATAGATAAAATCTTTTAAAAAAAAGGGGGGGGTGGGGGAAGGGTTAGAATCATATAGTTCATGGACCCAGACATCTACCTTCAGTTTATCTTCCAAGTTGCTAAAACAAGCAGAATGGAGGCGTGAGAAGCCATTTCTTCAACAACCTGTAAATCTCAACAAATACAGTCCCCAAATACTTCCTTTATATGTGTATGTGTTTATTGTTTCCCTTCTCTGGTAGGTGAAGGGTAGAGGAAGGTTTGCCGAGGGCGGGATATGGATCTGGGGAGGAGGAGGAAGTCCACAGATAAAGGAGATACCCAGACAAAGCAAGAAAACCACGGGGTAGGCGGGATGCCCTCGTTTCGGTGCACGTGGCCTCCTCTAATGTGATGTTAAGTGCTCAGCAGGGTGGACAAGGGGCCTGACCGGCCAGGGCTGCAGATGTGGTCGGACTCCAAGCTCAGTATCCAGGGCTACAGACTTGGACACCGCCCCTAAGTCATTTGTGTGCCTGCTGGCTTGTAATAGGATTCTTAAGGGCAAGTCAATGGCGAAGAGGGGGCAATTAGATGTGTCAATGGCTAGTTCAGTCATCAGAAGGAGAGAGAGAGAGATTTGGGATTTTCAAGGGCAAGTTTCTAAATCAGGCTCCCTCCCTCTCATGGTCCTCAAGCATTGTACCTCTGAGGAGGAAAGTTGGGACTCTGGTCCTTGTCTCGTGCTGATGTCTCGTGCTGATGGCTCACACAAGAACCTCACAACAATGAAATTTTAAGCGAATGAAAGGTTTTCTGTCAGTGTGCCACTCTGTGGAGGTGTCTCTTCACTGTCCAACCTGTCCAACCCTCTCTTCCACTAGGCAGAATGTATCACAGTGTCCCCGCCCCTCTCCCTTGGCTCCTGTGGTGTTGGACACATGTGGCTCAGGTGTCCAGGCGTGGAGCTGGGCTGGCAGCAGAGCCCCCCAGACCTCATGATGCAGGCAGGAGATCCCTCAGCATAGCCTTACCTCAGACAAAACACAGGTATTGGGAGCAAGGCCGGAGGGATGCCTGGGATGAGGCTCACACTGAATGTCCTTCTTTTGTCTCTTTAATTTCTACAGACCACGGTTCCTGGAAAATCTACAGTAGCAGAGTTTATGCTCATGGATCCTACTTTTAAAAGCCCACTCTTAGATGGAAATGAATTGGATTGGACACCATAGTCCCCAGAAGCAGCAGCCTTGGGGAGTGAAGGGCCGTCCTTAGCGGTCTTTTCTGCCTTTCTCTGGGCTAATGGTGGCACAGGGGTCCTCTGTGGAAGAGGGGATGCGAAGAAAGCCTAGCCCAGAAACCTTGCCCTCTGAAACTGGGGAAAAAAATCCAGATAACTTTGCCTGTCATGTTCCCTTGTGGCCATTATTATCATTACTAGATTTCTGTGCTGTTGTAGCTTTACTCATTTCTTAAGTTTTTCCATCAGTTTCTAGATGTTGCAGCTGGTACTAAGCCCATACAACACAACCCAAAAGTTAGAGAAGGAGGCAGTCCCTCATTGCATTGCTTGGAAAAACCAGGGCTCAAAACAGGCACCAGTTGACATGCCGAGGAGACTACCGGACACCCTGGCTCTGAGGGCCCACTCTCCGTGACCCCCACCTGCCCCCACCACTGAGTGCTCACCTCACACACCCCATCCCCATCCCATTCCATTCTCCAAGAAGCACAGGAGAACAAAGCTGCGCCCAGCTTCCTTCCCTGATCTAAAGACGCCACCTGTAGACCCGGCCAGAAATGAGCTCAAGGGCGGCTGCAGCTCCTTGCCCAGGCCTTGCCAGCATTCTCTGGGCAAATACACACCAAGCAGAGGTTAATGCGGCATGCTCTTGACTCCTCCAGCCAAAAAAAATTGCATTTTGATACCTAGCAGGGAATTCTTCTGCTAGAGATTGCTTTGTCTCCCTTGGGTTAGGCCACTGCTTATTCCAGGACCCTCTTATAAAGTAGCAAGGGTCCATGGCAGTGGGAATTGAGCTGGGGAGGGGTGTGGGAGGGGGAGGAAGGATACCAGGTCTTTTAAAAAGCTTCCTCAGCTGCCCCGTTTTGTAGAAGAGAAGCTGGCTTCCTTTGGTGGGAAACAGGGCTGGCTAGGAGGGGTGTTGCCAGAGATAAGGGGGCACGGGGCAGAAGGGAATGAGATGCTGAGCCCGCCCACTTCACGGCTGGCCCAAGGCTGTCCACATCCCCACACGCACCAGAAAATCCAAGATAAACCCGATTTGAGTTCAGAACTCAGGAGGAGTTCAGCTGACTTCCCCAGCCCTCCCTCCAGGTGCGTGCTGAACTCCTCCCGTTCCACCAACTGCCCCTCTCTGCCAGCCGTAGCTCCTCCCCTGCGAGCTGCCTGGAGGCCCTTAGTCTAGATGGCATTCCCACAAAACAGCATATGCCTTCCCTAAGATCTCTGGCGTGGCGTCGGAGTCACGGGCAAAAGTCCCTACTCCCGATAAAAGTCTCTGGGCCTTGCCGTCTATCCATACGGAGCTCACTGGGGGGTCTTGGTGCTGAAACTGCCTCCATCGGCCTTAGCAACGAGGCCCTTCATGTCACCCGGTGCCTCCACTCAGGAGTCCTTTGGACACGATGTGGGAGTGAGAATAAGATCTGACAATGAGGATGTCAAGGTGCTGAAGGGTTGAACGGATGCTGCCCGTGCCCCAGGCACGCCAGGTGATTATCAGCCCTGGTTCAACTCCAGGCACTCAGAACGCCATCGGTCATTGCCTCCACCCCGCAGGCCGAGATTCCTGGCCCCCCTCGGGTCCACTTCTTCACCAGCTTTGGTACTGAGCCCTGGGCCTTCCTATGGCAGCTCTGGAAGCACTCCATTGAAATGGATGCCTGCTGGCTGCTGAACAAAGCCCTCCCCTCCATGTAAGGTCAACATAGCGGGGGAGGATTTCCAGTCGCCCTGTCCCATGCTCACCCTCAGGTCTGCTCCTACCATTTGTTTCCTTGTCTAGATAACACTGGCAGGCAAAGACTCTCCCTGCAAGGGCGTCTGGGTGGGTCAGTTGTTAAGCGTCTGCCTTGAGCCAGGTCATGATCTCAGGGCCCTGCTCAGCGGGGAGTCTGCTTCTCCATTGGCCCCTCACTCCACTCATGCTCTCTCAAATAAATAAAGTGTTTAAAAAAAAAAAAAAAAAACCTGCAGAGGCAAGAAATCGCCCTGGCTGACTTGGGGCTGGGAAGAGGATGAAGGGATTACCAGCTAAAGGCACTGAGCCGCGAGAAGAGTGTATCACGTCCTATTAAACTGGACGTGAAGAATGGCCAGCCCACCACTTCTGTCACAGCTCTGCTTCCTAGTCGAGGTACATGGAATGACATGGCACTCTAAAGTGAGGTACGGCGGCAATGCCACAGAGCAACACCAAGGAAACAGCCCCCTCTGTGGGGCGCCAGCTGGATTGTGAGAATCTTGCCCTTTTTGATCTGGGAGTTATGTGGACAGCCACGGGACGGGAGGGATGCAAGGAAACTGTCCCGGGCCTGCCCATGCCACCCAAGGCTAGGAGGCTGTTTGGAGATGCTCAAGTAATTTGAGCCTCCAGAACTGGTTCTGACCACCTCTGAGCCCCAAGTATGGTGTGTCCAGGGAATTTCGGAGAATGAGGCCAAGAGACTAAATATTGAGCTCAAATTTTAACAGAATTTCTAACTCCATCCATCTCAGCCTGTTTTTCTAGGATCAGTGGCCTCAAGGGAAGGTCTCCTTAGTGGGAGGGACTCAATGAGAGACTGAGGGAGACCTGCTGTCCATCCTCAAAGGGATGAAACATTTTAATCCCTTTGTTACTGGAGCTCTGAGGCACCCCATTCATACAGATGAGGAAACAAAGTTTTAGGAGAATTAAATATTCTTCGAAGGCCACCCCCCCGCCCCTTCCAGGTCTGCTACAGCCAGGCCAGAACACACCCGTTTCTCCAAGGGCACTGCAGACACGGTGCAGCCGCTGATTCCTGGTGGTTCTCGTGGACCTTTTGCTCAATCACAGCACAAAGAGGCCAAAGTGATGGGTTTGCACCCGCCGTGCCCATCAGCTGCCTTGGTCCAACCTTCTCCGTCCAGTCGGGAGCCTCAAAAGCAGATGCCATTCAGCCCAAGGTGGGGATGGGTCATCCCCTACAAATGGGGAGGGGGAGACCCTTAAAAGCTGACGCCCTTAGGTTCAGGAGTGCCATTCTGCCGTGTTTCAGAAAAATCACATTTTTTTTTAATGTCAAGTAATATACTGTCCAATCTATACTGAGCCGGCTTTGTGAGATAGGCAAATATTCTCATGCTTCATACCTTAATGCACTTTCCCTTATGAAACCTTCCCAACATCTCAGACACCATCCTCTGCTCAATCACTCCCCTGGACTCAACAGAATTCACACACACCCCACCACACCCAGGGGCCTCTGTGTGCTGTCCCTCCCAGCGGACGGAGACTTCGCTGGGAATGGTCTGGGCTTTAACCCTCCTCTGGGACAAATAACTCAGCCCAGTGTCTGGCGTGAAGGGCTGTGCCTCTTTGCTGATACATTTATTAACGTGCGTGTATACCCCCAGAAGGAAGGGATCCGAAACACCACAGGAATCAGAGATACTGAGTTGTGTTCCCATAAAGATGCCTCTGAACAACCTGAGACAGGCAAGAGAGAGATCCCTCTTCTGAGCACACACCTAGGCATGCTCTTTGCCCACCCCCATCTCCCTCCACATCCCCAACCCTCCTGCCAAGGAACCTGCTGCAACAGCCAACGGCTGCCCTCTGGTGGATCTGCAGGGTAATAACAGAGAGACGCAGGGACATTTGGTGCAGGCTCTTTATTAGGTGGTTATTGCTGCATTATGGAGGTCAGCCAAGGTCTGTAGAGTAAGCAGCTGTCAGCCTCAGGAATGTGGATCTCCTCTGTTGATCACAGTGGGCAGATTTCTTCAGAAAAGCTCCCCAAAGCTTAGAAGTGGAACTGGAAAGCCTCAGTCACATGCTGCTTCCATGTTTCCAGGCTGGGCAGCAGGGAGGAGATGCCCATGACGTGCCAGGTCTCCCCATCTGACACCACCGAGGTCTGGTAGGACAGCAGCTGCACGCCTGCCTCTGCCAGGAGGCCTGGAAGTAGATAGGAAAACCGCTGGTTGGCAGAGGGCACAGGGGAAGGAGAAGCAAGAGGCTGGGAGCAGGGCCAGAAGCCTTGGACCCCTGTGAGCAAAGTTGCAGTGAGAGGTGGGGGAGTGATGGTCTCAGAATCAAAGAGTGAAGAGATGGAACAAGAGGGTACCTGCCCAGCCTCCTTCACTATTCAGAGACTCTGTAGGAGCACCCTGACCATCTGGTCAGCAGGGAAGGAATGATCCAGCCACAAATTGCTTAGAGTTAGAGCAATCTCCTGACTCGCCGGTCGTCAGTTTCATCCAGACCAAGAGCAAAGGAGCAAAGCAGGGGAAAGTTCCTCTGGTCAACTGGCAAGGATGGTGAAATTAGGCCTTTTGAGGTCTGTGGACACATTCTTCCACACCTGGAAGTGCTCCAAAACGCTCAGAATGCCCAGGGCCCCACAGCCAGGGTCCTGAGGCAGGTCCATGATGTCCGCGGACTGCTGGACGCCCTGACGTGGCAGGCAGGCTGGCCCCCAGGGCCTGCGGTCGGAAGAAGGAAACCTGCACTCAAAGGCTCAGAGTTCCTGGGATACAGCCCTGCAGGCAGGTCTACACTGTGAGCTTCACGACAGTGAGCAGGACGGTTAACAGGGGCTCTGGGGTTCTACCCTGCCACGTGGCTCTGCTACCTCTGAACTCTGTATCCCCTTCCCAGATGTTCTGGAAACTGGCTTGACAGACCCTCTGTATGCTACAGATCCAGAAATATTGAGAGACGGAGCTAAAGGAGGCCAAGGCCCATGGAGTCCAATCCCAGGAGAGAATCCCTTCTGTCACACACATCCACACATGCATACACGCACGCACACTCGCCCCGGCTTCAAGGACGCAGGCAAGCTCCACAGAGCCCTCCTCACCGATCATGGTGGGTAGCATCACAGGGTTAGACGGCTGGGCCCGGAACAGGAGCAGGGGCAGGCCCCTGCGGAGAGGCACTTCCGGTCTGAAGACGGCTCCGTTGAGCGCCTGCAGCACGGGCGTGGTGCCCTGGACCAAGCCCACAGCCTGGTAGGGGGCACCTGCCAGGGCCACGGTCAAGAGGCCTTCCCCAGAGCCCTGCTCCCCTGGCCCTGCAGGGTTGTGGGAGGTGGTTACCTGCAGGGAGAAGGAGCCACGGTCAGTCCTCCCAGCTGTATGGCACCCACCCTCTGCATCCACCCAGCAGCCGATCGGTAGGGCTGCAGCGGGGCCAACATGCTCAGCACTTCAGGGCCGGAGAAGAGGGCAAATGGGCCCAGCCTAGTGGTCCTGAGCATTAGCTTCCTGGGACAGCGCATGGCCTCCCTCAAGGGAAGGCCAGGAGGGGTCTGCCAGGTACAGGTGAAGGCTGGGAGCTGGGAAGGAGGTGGAAAGGAGGCAGGCCTGTCCCAGAGGCCGACGCAGCCGGGCCCCTCCAGCTCACTACTTCCTGAACAGAGTCAGTGGCCTAGAGGAGTGGGAAGCAGAGGAGGGGAGATGTGAGGGCTGTGCTGCCCACAGTTCCTGCCGACTCCCACAAGCTGAGGGATGCAGCCTGCGATCTAAAAAGGAAACCAGAAGGGAAGACATCGAAGGGTCAGCGTGAGGGCAGCAGAAGCTAAGAGGACACACTGCTGGCTTCTGAGGCAGCAAGCTGATCAGGGGCCTGGGGGCGGCGGGAAACAGCCCTGCATGGGGCCAGACACCCGCCTGCTGGCCACCCCCCAGCTTCCCACCAGAGACAGTGCAGCTCCTCACGCTCCCCAGCCGTAAAGGACCTCTGCTGCCGCCGCCTCGCACGCACAGGGCACTGGTGCACAAAGCACTTTCACGAACATTCAGTTCGCTCTAGCAAGGCTCAGAGCAAGGCCTTGTGTCCGCTTGGCAGATGGAGAAATCCGAGCTGCCCGGCCCAGGTGGACCACATCAACAGCAGGAGCTGCGCCCAGGGCTCTTGGTCCACAAGCAGGGCTGGGAGCCTGCTCTGAAAAGGCAAGGAGAGAAAGACAGCGCCGACAGGAGAGGCAAGGGGGCAGGGGGACACGCACATTGAGGCCGGCCTCTTTCACCAGCAGCTTGGCGTTCACCAAGTTCACATCCGCCTGATCGGCAGTGTCTTTCAGGAGGCCGACAATGACTGCGGGGCTTAGGCAGTTGCCAGCATTCTTCAGGGATGTTCCTGGGGACAGAGAAACTACCATGAGGTCGCTGTTGGTTAAGCAACGCCGGAGCCGGCAGATCACCATCACCTAGCTTCGGGTCACAGACTCCTGACCACTTTGGGGGCGCCAAGCCCAAAGGCTGTCCTGCTTCCCTCTGGAAGGCAGACAGTGACTGTGCCCCGTTCCCTGCCTTGTTTCCTCTGGGGTTCCCCCAGCTCTGACTTGTCCTGTCACTGGCAATGCCCAGGGTCTCACCATCCCCGAGCTCAGATGCCTTACAGACCATAGGGAAGACAAGCCTCCACAGGGTTTAGGGAACTAGAACCTTCTGCAGTCTCTCAACTACATCTGCACAGGCTGGAGCCACTGTGAAAGTGGTGGGAGCCCACCCAGACCCTCAGGTCAGACATTTAGGGCGCTGTCCTCATTCCCCGCTCACCAGCTGAGCAGAGGCTCCCGAGGACCACCCGCCTCACTACGTCACAGAGTACGAACTGTCCCACGGTCGGTCTAGCACAGCCATCCCAACTCTCGCTTTAGACACGAAGAGCCCAAAGTCAGAGAAGGGGAAGTCCATGGCAGGTAAGCAACAGGGTCAGACCCAGAATCAAAGGTCTCATGGCTTCTCTGGGACTCCCTCCACCCACCAGCTGCCTCTCCCATGAAAACTGTCTCTCATGGAAGTTTCTTTTTGCACCCAGCACATGTCTATCTTAAAACACTACTGAAATGTGATTTATGAAAATCACATATTTCCCAGTGATTTTCTGTACCCTTCCCTGTGTCCCCACTGGGTAGCAAGTGAACCGCATATAGACAGAACGTGGGACGTGGAATCACAAGGACCAGGGTCAAGTCACTTGCCAGCCCCTCACTGTGACCTGCTGCAGACACAACCCTCTTCCCCTCCCTCTGCAGTATCCCCAACTCACCCTGTGTTACCACCTGGATGGTCCCTTTGGGGGATCCAGCCCAAGCTCGCATCAGGGTCCCCAGAGCTTCTGCCAGACCAATCCAAGGCTTGGTATGTGGAGAAAAGGCACTCGTGAGGGCCTGGGCATTCACCTGCACAGAAAAGGGGAACAGAGCTGAGGTCAGGAAGAGGCACAGCTCCACCTGGAGAGCAGAAGGCACAGGGCCATCCTTGTTTCGGGTGCCTGGGTTGGGGAATGTGGAGACAACTTCCATCAGGCACCAAGACAATGACTTGTGCCTTTAGCTTGGGAGAGCTGTAGAGCAAGGAAAGAACACAAAAGGCTAAGACCATTCCAGATTGCCAGAAGCAGGAAAAAGGCATTTCTCTTACCCACTGAACTGTGCCTGCTTCATGCCCTCCACAGGAGACTGGTTTTTCCCGTGCTGGGAAAGGTCTGGACAGCACAATACGAAGGTGGGTCTCTGACACAAGAGGGATATTGAGTCGCGGACTAATGGGACCTACGCTAGGTCTCTCCAAGATGCCTTCCTTTTTATTTATATGTCAACTAAAAAAAGAGAGTATGTGTTTACATTGTCATTAATCACTTTGGCCAAACAGCACAATTTATAAAGCTGGATTCACATATCCTCAACGACCCTATCACTCTTCAAACATTGGCCTACGGGAAGTCCACCAGGAGGCATGCTGGGCAGCCGGCAGAGACCAAAGCCACATGTCCTTCTAAAGTTGTTAACTCTAGGTTCCAGACAGCTGGATCCCCACCAGGGGCTTGGTAACAAAGCCAGCTTGTCGCAGGTCAAAACTGCAATTCCATGTTGTGGTTCATGATGGTCTGGCTTCAAATTAAGCACTGGCCACTTTTGTGAGTCAGTGTATAAAGAGAACCAAAGGATCTAAGAAGGATTTAATTCGAAACGCAGGGTTGGATACTAATCAAACAGGCTGCCCATGTTGAAAATGGTCAAGGGGGCAGGGCTTCCCAGCAGACCCTTCTGTGCGGCCAGCCGCCTTGCTTGAGGGCTCCCGCGGCGGCTCTCCCCCTGCTCCTCTCCAGAAGGACACAGAAAAGACCAGCAGTGAACCAGGAGGTGGGATAGGGCAGGCCAACTGCTGGGAGCAGAGATGCAGGCCCGCGTGCCGGTGGGCTGGGCTGAGGCTACAGCAGGTGGACGGAAGTGACCTCCAGACAGCCCCCGTGGAACCCGCACTGAGGATGCTCACGGCAGGTCTGGAAAGCCAGCCGAAGGGCTCCAAGAGTCAGGCGCCCTTGAGCGCATTTGATCCTATGTTCATCTGCGTCTAAGGTTCTGACAAAACCGAACTGGAGAGGGACACGGAGAATGAGAGATTTCCCATGTGACACAAATGTCTTTCTTTCTAAAAGCCTACTGTAGGACAACCAGCCACTTTGGCCAGAGACTGAAATCTGCCCAAGCTTAATGACTTTGACTGCGAGATTTTACCCCTGCTAGAGGATAGGTACAGTCTAGTTCCATCTGGCGGAGCTGGTGGCAAGGAATCCCCTTCACATGCCACCCACCACAGTGACTCCCAAGGGCTGCAACAGTGAGGGCAGAGGCCTGCCTGGCAAAGGGCCTTGGAGGGAAAGGCCCAGCCCTGACTGGCTGGCACTGGCCATAACCCAAGCCTCAGCCTTGGTCTCAGCGCATCACCTGGGGAGAGTGGCTCAGAAGTGATAAGGGCAAAGGGAATGAAAAAGTGTCCCACGCTCTGAGGAGCCAAGAGACACGGACCAGAGAGGGGAGAGGCACACAGATGGGCAGGCCAAGCATCATCGTCGTCATCGTCATTGACCACCATCCTGTAGCTGCCACCAGGCTGGCCCTGAGGGGTCCTTCAGGGGAGGAGCTGGCTCCCTTACTCTCCCGGGGGTTGGGGGGGGGCAGGGGCAGGGATGGTGTTTAGCAGGCATGGTGGCCCAGGGAGCTGGGCCATCACACCAGGGCTGGCAGATTGAACAAAGCATGCTGTGTCTCTCCTGCTATGGTTCTGTCCTCAGCAATGAAAATCCCCAGCAGAGGGTCAGCCAGGAAGCTCGCTCACCAGTCTCAGCCCCGCCCCCGCCTCGTTCCCCGCCTCTCTCCCAGAGAGCCACACAGCTGCAGAGAAGCTTACATCCTGGGCTTTTTTTTGTCCTCAGAGAATTCAGAATTTAAAGATACAAACTCAGGAAATCTGAATAAGAGAGAATGTGGTTCATTGCAAAAGGGTGGAGGCGGCTGGGAAGACCAAGCAAGTCTTTGTGAAGGGGTGGCAAGCCCCTAAAGGAGAGCTATGCTTGCCTTACTCATCTGTGTCCCGCAAAGGGCTAGGACAGCATCTGGTACCCTCTGGAGCTTAAGGAACATCCAAAGACTGAATGGAGGAGATAGGCCTGGAAGTATAGGTCAGGTTAAGCTTGGGGGAGAAACATGCCAGGAAGGATGCAGTGTGAGCTAAGACAAGAAGTAAGGACATTAGGCCATGATCTGAGGACAGAAAGGGGGCCTGGAGGGTTCATTGTGGGGGCTGGGACTCGCCCTGCCCAGAGTTCTAGGATGGATACCGTAAAAGGAACGTTCAGGCCTAGGAGGTGAGAGAGGGCCCTGACAGGCTTCTCCAGAGGCCAGCCCTCCACCCGCCGCTCCATGGCATCCGGCATCACCCAAGCCACACTCCTTCACTCCCAAGGCATGTGGAGAACAAAGGAGCCTTTCTCTGAAGCCTGGACCCTGGGAAAAGCCACAATCTCGGCAGCAAAGCGACAATATAGCAGGGCCAGGCCGCTCCCTGCTGCTCCCCAGCCCCCACCACCGTTAGCCAACCCAGAGGGCTGGCTCCAGAGGAGCGCTTATCTCCGGCTCCCAGGGCTGAATCTGGTCAGCACACCACTGCTTCCTGGAGCTGTCACCGTTCGCCAAAACCAAACGCCCTCCCCTACCCTGCTCCTCTCTCTGCCCTCGGGGCCCCAGCCTCACTTGGCCATACTTACCACGCCCGCTAGAGATTTCCCCTTCACCATGTCCACAAACTGGATGGCGATCTCCTCCCCACAGCGGCTCTGGGCCTCCTTGGTGCTGGCGCCCAGGTGGGGGCAGCTGATGACGCTCTCGTGGTCCACCAAGGCTCGGTCCCGTGGTGGCTCCTGCCCAGGAAGAGACACCTCTCCGTTGGCTGCCGGGGGAAGTTGGAGAGGATGCGGGCAAGGGGGAGGACACCTTCCATTTCGGTTTTGCCAGAGACGTCATGGGTTTTGAGGAACTGGCTTCTCGTCAGTGTCCCTCCACAGCCCCGTGGACAGAGCTAGAGAAGGGATTTGCCTCTCAGCTCCCCACTTATACCTATGTGTCCTTGGGTAAATTGCACCTCTCTGTGCCTTGACTTCCCCATCTATAAAATGGGTTAATACTACTCATCTCGTATCACTTTGTGCACACTGTGATATGTGTAAGAACAGAAGGTTCTCAGCCAGTGGAAGCTACTGTTTCTGCTACTGGTTCTTCCCTCGAGTTTCCCCTCACCCATGAATCCTGCCAGCACTTACAGCTCCTCACGGCGTCAGACTTCACAGGCCCTCTGCACAGCTGTCCCAACCTGGCTCTCACCACGACAGGTGGGCCCCCTGAGCACTTCTGCCCACCCTCCAGTGTCCTCTCCATCCCTTCTGCTTACTGGGCACCATGTACTGCCCTTGGGAGGGTCACTCAGGCCCCTTCTCTGGCCACCTGGGCCTATGAGTGCTGTCCACACAGTACCGGGGGCCACAGGAAGGCCAGGGACAGCAAGGGAGGGGCTGAGCCAGGGAACTCTTTCCCCTGGATCTGTGATGCTGGTGGCAGGACTTTGAAGAGAGGCCAAGAGGATTTCAGTGGACATGCACTGTCCATCATTCCCTTTGGTGTAAGCAAAAGAGCAGGCAGGGAAACAGGTGAGCAAAGATGGAATCTCTGGTTCCGACAGGGAGGCAGGGACAGCAGCCCACACAGGACACAGGAGAACGCTTCTAGCCATTGTCCTCAGGCTGCCTTTCCTCCCCACAAGAGAGGAAGGCAGGGAAAGCCAACGGACACTGGGTGGGATGTCTTCTTGGCAACGGGATTCATTTCATCAAAGACCTGTATCAACACATTAAATCCTGCCCCAAATCCTCAACCTCAGAACGGATTTGCTTCACCTCCTCCGTGGAATTCCCACATGGCAGCAGTCCAGGGAGCCTAAGACCAGGGACTGGGTCCTATTTAAAATCTGGCTTTGCTGAAAGCCAACATGGCTGCCTCCAAGCTATGCCCTGCCAGGGCTCCCAAAACCGCAATGGCATTATTTTTAGCAATGGAATTTCTCCAGTTTGCTATGGATGCTATTGCCCTTAAGCCAGAGCCCTTTGTGCACACTGGGTCTTCTGGGTCCTGGGCCCCTCTGCTCAGCGCTCCCCTTCCTCCTACAGGCACTCACCTCTGTAAAGACGTCCAGCGCAGCACCAGCACACTGACCAGACTGCAGGGCCCGGAGCAGGGCCCCCTCGTCCACGATCCCTCCCCGAGCGCAGTTCACCACGCGCACGCCCTTCTTGCACTGGGCGAATGTGCTGTCGTTCAGCAGGCCTGGAATGAGGGAAGAGCTCACCTGCGGCCCGGGTGCCTCGCCTCTTCTCCTTCCCCACGGGCCCACAGCCTCTCTGGCCTCACCTCTCCCTTCTCAGCTGGCTCTGGGGCCAGAGTCGCTGTTCTGGATTTAGACCAAACTCTGTTTAGAAACATCCTAAAGGTCCCTGAGCTGTGAGTACTTTGAGTAGATCCCTGGAACCAGGGAGGGAAGCAGTGGCCCCAGGAAAAAAACCATGGGGTCATTGTTCGTGCACATCCGGCCCGCTCATGTGTTTCCAGCTAGCTCATCTTTCCTCCGTGTGGGGCAGGTAAAGCCAGCAAATCATCCCTCCGTGCTCGACGGACCTAGTCCCCAGGGTGTGCGGAAAGTGCAGACCAAGGGCCCACACTTACCTGGGCAGTGGTTTCTGTGGCCGACCCACAAATGGGGACACACCTACCTGTGGTGGAGGGCAGGAGAGGCGTGTGCACAGTGATAAAGTCACAGAGAGGCCAGATCTCCTCCAGGGGCAGCTGCTGGACACCAAAGGAGGCCGAGACCTCCGGTGCAATGATGGGGTCGTACCCTACAGTCTGACCAGAAGCAAGAGAGAGACTAAGACACAAGTGAATGTCACTGTCCCTGATCAGTACTGGTATTATTAATAATGGTGGCCATTATTTGAGCATCTACCAAGCACTACTGCTAAGCCTTTCCAAATGCCACTCACAGTAAGGGTTGCTACCATTCTGCTTTAGAGATGAGGAAAGTTGGGCTCACACATTAGGAGGGGCAGGCCCGGAGCGCGAAGGGAGGTTTGTTTACCTCTAAGCTCTTAACCACGAACAGACGCATGAGGAGCAAGTGTGCGTGTGTACATGTGTGTGCGTGTGTGCGCGTATACACGTGTGTGGCTGGATAAGGTGGAGCTCAGGAACCCTTAGCAAGGAGGGAGCCCAGGAGAGGCAGGACAGCCATGTGGGGAGCAGCGACATGCTCAAAGGGTATGACCAGCCGGGGGAGGACAGGCTGGCCACAGCGGAGAACCCTCTGGGCCAAAAAGCAGGCAGGGCCCCTGACTTTTTTCACAGAATGAGAAAGAAGCAGGAGGGGGCAGGGGTGCAGAGCAGGGTTATCACGGAGACCAAGCCCAGTCGCTGGGGAGGGGGCATGCTGACACAACAGCAGGCAGAGTCTGGTCCCCTCTTGACGTTCCTTTTAAAAAGGCTTCATTCAAATGCATCCAGTCTTGGAAGGCCTAACTTGAAGACTAGCCACATGGAGGTCTAAAGGACTAAGGATAGATCTTTTCTTTTTTCTTTTTGAAGGTTTTATTTATTTATTTGACAGACAGAGATCACAAGCAGGCAGAGAAGCAGGCAGAGAGAGAGGAAGGGAAGCAGACTCCCCACTGAGCAGAGAGCCCGATACAGGGCTCGATCCCAGGACCCTGGGATCATGACCTGAGCTGAATGAAGGCAGAGGCTTTAACCCACTGAGCCACCCAGGCGCCCCAGGATAGATCTTTTCAATAAAGCAGGTTTGACGGGGACAGGGTGCAAGCACATTAAGAAGAGGGAAAAGGGAGGCATAAAGGCACCATGGATGGGGAAGGACCCAGAAAGAAGCTTATTCTGGGCTGGCAGGGGAGGAGGGACCTCTCTAAGGCTGCGGAGAAGGGAGGGAGCAAGGGAGGCAGGCAGGGAACTCTGGGGGGTACAAACTACATCAGATTCACGAAACTTGCCAAAGGTCATCAGATATAGGTGAGGGCAAGAAGGAAAGTCAGGAAGCCAAAGCTCAGAAGAAAGGTCACGTAGTCGTAGCTATTAATGGCAAACATTCCTTTAGCGTTTACTGTGTGTTGGGGGCTTTCAACTCAGACCCAATGGATTAGGCAATAGGATTTCCCCATTTTACAGTTGAGGAAACTAAGGCAGAGAGGTGAAATGATTTAGCCAAGGTCGCAAAGCTGGGAGATGGTCAAGAGGGGACAAGAACCACCATTTGGATCCGAGAGCCTGTACCGTGAGTGCCCATCCCTCAAATGTGGGGCGAGGTCAGGAGGCTCCCAGCCCCACCTGAGAAAACAGGGGTGCAGTAGATAGCAACAGTCTTGGGTGCCGGTCACACATCTCCCCAGCAAGGGCAAGGCATTAGAGATGACCACGTCCACACCAGCAGCTGGGAAGAATCCATAACCAGCCAGGAAGTATCTGTACCTCTCGTTACCGCAAACACTTAATCCACTTTCTGTGTGGTCTACCGGGGAGGCCCCCCCCAGGGCTCTCTCCATCAGCTGGGTCCATGTCAGCCGTACTGACTGCGGGGACAGAGGTGGGGGAGCCATTACAATCTCAAAGGCATCACTCTCCTCAAGAAGGCAAGACAGACAACTGACCTGGACAGAACTACAGGTGCCAAGGTACGGACGCTGAACCAGGAGGCCCAGACCTGAGTCCTCAGTCCGAAAAGTAAAGGAGCTGGCTGGGTGATTTCATAGTCATCCCCTGCTCCGACACTCAACAACTCAGTGTTCCTTGAAAAGGCAGTTCCCTTAACTCTAAAAGGTTACAGGTGAATCCTAGAATGTTCAGAGGTGGCTAGGGATTGAACAAGAACAAACCAACTCCACAGAAAGCAGGATACTCTGACCATGGTCATCTCCGTGTGGTGGAATTCATTTTTTTTTTTCTCTCCCTTAGGCTTTCCTGGGCTTTGCAACATTGCCCCTTCTCATCCTGAATCTCTTTCGGGGGAAGAGAAAAGTCATCTTAGAAAATAAAGGCAAAGAGTATTTCTATGTAAAATTCAGCCCTTCCAGAGAAGACGCGGATGTGGTTATGAATGAGGTATAGCTTTTGGACCACAGCGGGAGAGGCTGTAGATCTCAAGCTCCTGACCACCACAGTTCCCGTGGCCGTTCCCCTCAGCTGTAACCCACTCATTTCAGCCGGGACAATGAAGCGTCCAGGCGAGGAGAGAGGATCCCAGGACCCCTGCCCGGACTCCTCCATGTCACCTTTGGCCACCAGCTTGGAGGCCGCCAGGAAGAATGGCCCCGTTCATCTCTAATCCAGATGTTCTTTGTTCGTGTGAGTGGGAAGAGGAGGGGAGATACCAGCAGAGGTCACAACACCGAGCCCGAAGGAGGTGAGTCCACCCTACTCTGGGTCTTCCAGGCTCTTGGGAGCCAAGAATCAACATGGAGCCACGGAGAGGAAGGGTCCCGAGGGCCGAGCCAGACCCCCTGGCCCAGTGACGGGTGCCTGCAGCTAATGGGGAGCACATGGGCCAGGAGGAGACACACATCTCCCACAGTGGTCAACAGGCTGTGACTCAGCTTGCTTTCTCTTGCTCACCTGCAGAGAACTGCAGGGAAGAATTCGACTGAGAAAACTGTTTTCATTTTTCACTGGAGATACCCTGAGCAGATGGGAGCTGAACACCACCAGGAGCTGGGATTCTTATACCAGGAGACCATGTTGCGGAGACTGGAAAGAGTAGCATTGGGCTCAGGAGACCAGTGTCTGAGTAGGGTCCTGACGTCTCCTGGAAAGGGTCAGAAGTCCCGATCCACGGAAGGTGGAACGATTCCGGATATGGACCGTCCGAAGACTATTCTTATAGAGAAGCCTTAGGGAGACCCACGGAGGGGTTCCCCACTTGAACCCCAGCCTCAGGACAGACTCCTGATGCTGGGCAGCAGGGGAACCCTAGTTTTTCCAGAGGTACTCCAGAGCCACTTCCTAGTTGGAATCGTAGGCAGACTTGAGAGGCTGACCATGGCTGCCCTGGGCCCTCTGGCTTGGCAATAGATGCCGGAGAAAGAGGGGGCCTTCATGATAAGGAGGCTCCAACAACGGAGTCTAACTATCACACCCTCTTACTACCTCTGGCCAAATCTTTCGGCTTAGGATTCAAACTCTCTTCCCTTCACACAATGAAATCTTAAATGGAAACCCAATCTAAAAACTGACCAAAGAGGCAGAGGTGAAGGCCCAGAAGCCCCACCACCTACTATCTTTCTCTAGGGTTCCCTCCCTGTGTCCCTAAGGTACTTTCTAGAACTTGAGGCTCTGGGACGAACTTAAAAAAAAAAAAAAAAATCAGTACTCTAGGGCAGTAGGAATTCTAGTTACCAGACTAGGTGATAGGAGCTGCCGTCCTGGGAAGCTACTATCCTGAGTAAGGCTGAGCACAGTGACCATTTAACCAACATGGATCAGGAACAAAGACGGTGGTGGTAATGCAGGACAAAGGGTACCAGACTGGAGGTCGGGAGACACAGACTTTAAGCTAGGTTCCATCATTTACCAGTCCTATTATCTTGAACCTATTGTAAAAGCGTCCTGGGCCTCAGTTTCCTTATCTGTAAGCCTGGGGTAAGGATACTGACCCCGCAAGGGTCATTGTGAGCACAGTAACTGACACAGCAGACCTCAGTAAACATTGGCTGGGCCTGGAAGAATCAGGGACTCCTGGCATCTCGGGTTCAATGTCCAATCCTCTGGGCTAAGTTTGGATTCATCACAACTGTCCTCCAAGAAATTGGTAAGAGATGCTGGCCTGCTCCTCACAGAAGACCTTCGTAAGAGAACACAAGGCTCAGCTCCTGGCTGGCTTGGGCCTGTTAGCTTAGGCCAACACATTCTAGGGGCCATGCCAGCATGCATGAGCTGTGTCTCCAAAGTGTAGAACCTGTTCTTCAGCAACATGATTGAGAAAAAGCTTCAGGCAGAAGGAACGCCATAGGGCCTCAGACTCGTATGACTCAGACCACCAGCAGGCTACAGGCTGCCAGAACCCTCCTGAAACCCACATCTGCGCCATGTGGCTCAGAGCATGCCAGCAGGTGCTCTCAGATGGCCCGTGAAGATTCCTTTCCAGGCCTGTGCCGGTTGGGAGGGGCAGCCTCGGTAGGCTCTCCTCCAACCAACCCCACCACACACACCCCGGATACTGCTGGGGAGCCAGGTGGCTAAGCTCCCTAGCAGAGCTAAGGCCTAGGATCCCCGCTTCCCTGAGGGACTGGATAGTGACAAAGAAAGGACGGGGGGCAGTCCATCCCCAACATCTGAGCACAAAAGCGTCTCTGCCGATCCCTCCTGTTGCATAAAGGGGTCCACTCTTAAATCACGATACTCTGGAACGGGTCAGATGTCAGTCTCCCATTAACAGCCTTATTAGTGATTAACAGCCTGCGTGACAGCCTGGGAAAGACCCCAGGGCCAGGGAAGGAAGGGGGTAATACGGATGATCTTCACGTGCTTTGCAGCGATCCCCGAGCAGGAACTACTCAGGGCTCCCTATGCCGCCGGGTCCACACTCTCTTTAATTACAGGGTTCTCCCAAGTTTCTGTAACAAACCACAGTCCTTAATAATTTTGCTCTATTTCCTATGGCTGCACAGAGAACTCGCTGCTAGAAACCATTTCACAGATAAAGAAAACTGTAGCCCACAGGCAATGATGGGTGCTCAGAGACATCAGAGCTTTCAAGCCACCTGCTTCTTCCTCTCAGCTAATGCTCACTGTTCTTCCTCACATGCTGGCCAAGTGTTTAACCAGGCTCGGGTGTGTATCTGTAGTAGTGGGACACTCTCTCTCTCCGTTCCATCTGGGGCCAGCTCTGGCTGCAGCTCTGTTCCCTCTGGCTTATACCTGCTGGTCTTCCTTGGATCCACTCCTCAGATGGCATGACTCTTCTACAGACCACCTGTTAGCTATCTGATGGCCTCCCAAGTCATGATGGGGTTTCAGAGACCTCAGTGCCTTCAACCTTCCTTAGGAAGTACAGACATGAGCTTCTCACCACCACCTTCCATCTCCAGAGCTTGCAGTCTCACAGAGTATGTGAGATTCTGACATATACAGAGCGTGAGGAATGTCACCTTCCTTGTTCTGGAAGCCATACTTCTTTTAATGTGGCCAAAAGTCACATTACCTTTTCCATCAGCCATGCCACCATTAACCACACTGCATTTTTGTCAACCGAAGATCTCCTGCCCTAGAAAACTTTTTAACAACACCTCTACATCCAATATGTGTTTACTTGCTGTTGGGGCTCATTTTAGGGCACTTATGGGGATTCTAGCTAAATTTCCTATTAGGATAGCCAATCATTCTAGCCTTCTTATCTCTTAGGATCTGATTCCACACTATTAAGAATTACCCACTTCTGCCTGCTTCCTGCCCCCCAGGCCATTGATGAAAACAGTGGAGAAGGCAGAGCCCTGCACCATCCTATACCATCTCCCTCCAGATTGAGACAGAGCTATCCTTCAGCCAGTTACTAAACCATTAGCACCAAGCTCATAGTCTCCATCTTAACCTCAAGGGTATCATGGAAAGATCTCACCAATGTCTTACTCAAGTCCAAATTTCCAAACAATGTAAATGTCCATTCTTGAGGAAATGGCCAAATAAAAAGCAATCTGTCCACACAACAGAATTCCATGCAATAGTTTACAAATATGGTAAATTTATTTGTTCTAAGACATACATTTTTATCTTAACACCACGTACAATATTCTATTTTCTATAGGCATAGGATCCCTCTAAAGGGAAAGAACTGTATGCATTCCATGTAAACACAGAGAAAAAAGTCTGAGATGATACACACCAAACTGGTGTTACCTGTGAGACCAGGACTAGGGTGGTTATCAAAGAGATAAGAATCTATATTTCAATTTTTGTGAGGATTTATTCACATCTTACGTGACTAAAATACAATTTTAAAGACTTTATTTATTTATTTCAGAGAGTACACAAGGGAGTAAGATCAGAGGGAGAAGCAGACTCCCCACTGAGCTGGGACCCTCATGCGGGACTCGATCCTGGGACTCCAGGATCATGACCTGAGCCAAAGGCAGTTGCTTAACCAACTGAGCCATGCAGGGGTCCTAAATCATCCAGTTATGAAATTATAAGAGCCCTAAGGATGACCCTGATCAATCAGTTTAATATTGGTTTTCAAAGAGAGAACAAGGGCGATTTAAAACAACCTGTGCTTAGCAAACACTTATCATTGTTTCCTGCCTGGACTCTGATAAACCATCTCTTTCACAGCTTGTTCAAGAATCTTCCTCCCTTGCCTTTTAGAAAACCTTGCTCTTCCCCAAAAGCTCAAATATCAACGGAGGAGCTCTGGATGATGTCGTTCAGTCATCTGTCTGCCCCGAGGCAAAATTCATCTGGACCCAGAAAGGTTAGGGAGCTCAGTCAAAGTGCCCCCTGGGCCACTCCGAAATGACCAGGACTGCTGGCAGGGTCGGGGGGTGGTGGTGGTGGTGACCATTCCAAGGCATGTTTCCCTGCTTTACAAAGATCACATCCCAGAAGCAAGACAGCCTACAGTGAACCCCCAGAGACATCTGGACAGAAGAACCCGCAGGGGAGCGTCGAGGTGCTGGGACAGACGAAACCACCCACACCCTCAAAGCCACGCCGGGAATGTGGTTGGGTGGTACCTGGTCTGCCCAGACACCAGGATTCACATTCAGGAGCAGGAGCCAGACCTCTCTGAATCAAACACATGCCCCAGGGCTGAGGACCTGCCTCCCTCTTTGGGCCACTCCGAAGCCCGCCGCAGCTGCTGAGTTGCTGAACGGGGCCAGATGAGCAGAGAAGGTGACCAGTCACCTCCACAACTCAGGAAATGAGGCGAGGCTTTCTGTCTGGGTAAGTCACTGGCCCAAAGTTTCAAGTCCCTAAGAACGAAGGCTCCCAGTGAGCCAGCAGAGGCCGTGGGGAAAGGGGAGCCACGTCTTCCCCCAAGTCTCTGTGTCATCAGCAAGGCGCTCCCGTTTGTCTACTGCACTCGGAGTCATACTTAACTGCAGGCCCCTGCTTTTTGAGGATCAGAATTCTCTGTGAGCTAAGCCTTTCCCTCAATCCCTAACAAAAGAGGAAGGGAAAGCGCTCCTTGTGGCACATGGCACCTGGCCAGCCCTGCACAGGAGGGCCTGGCTTTGGTTTGTCCTCATGATCAGTGGATCCTGCAGGGCCGCCTCCCCCTCTTCCAGGGATCTAGAAAAATGTGCTGAGGCTTAGGAAAGTGGTCTGGCCAGCATAAATAAATGTGGTGGGGGAGCAGGGACACGAGGGGGAGGAAGAGGTTCAATGTGGTACCACGGGAAGCCTATCTGGGCTCTTGTCTACCTTCCATTTGCTGGAGGCCTGCGCAAAAACGGACCAACTCCAGACGTCAATATAAAATTAAGGATTAATCTCTAAGGTTCCCTTGAACTCTATGAAGCTGGGCCGACATGGAGAAAGGGAGGAAGAAGGGGAGAAAGGGAAAATGCCATTGCAGCGCTATGTCAACTTTTCTAGAAATGATCTGGCTGTCAAAACTGTTCTCCTTTCTGTTTCACGAAAGCCTTCGCGGCCGCAGGTTGAACACACCATCCCCCCAACAGCAAACAGTGAACCAGGAGAGAACAAGGAGACGTCCACAGGCCCTCCTGGCCACCCCATCACCAGCCCCAACGGGCTGTCTCCTGTGGTTCTACGGCCTCCCCCTTTGCAACGTCTCCTGAATGGGCCTCAGGGGGTGACAACCCTCCCTCAACCAGAAGAACCATGGAGTTCCCAGAACAGGATGAAACCAGGTCCTAGGAGGAAACGGGTCAGGGAGGATTTCTGAGCAAGAGGTGAGGTGATCGAGCCACCACACCTTAACACCATCTCACAGCATTCACATCATCACCGCTCCGTCCGTCCACACTGTGGCACAGAGCTAGAAGATGGATGAAGGACTGCTCTGCCAGAAGGCTGCACATTTGCTCCTGTTTCTCTGAATTATACAGGCAACAGACACAGGCAAACAAAGAGCCCTTGTGGCAGGCGAGGAAAAGATGGGCAGGCTGCATGACCCCACAGCTCCGCTGGGACCCAGAGCTGAGGCACCTCCACGGAGCGTACCCAGACTTTGAGTTCAGGTGTCCAGAACGGCAGCCAACACTCCCCTCCCCAGCGCCCGCGCCGACTTCATCAGGGACTCTGAAGGACAGTCAGACCCTCCGAGGAAAAAGCCTTCACCTTCTCTCAAGCAAAGCTGCCCCTCCCGAGGAAGCCCCACGTCAGAGGAGCTCACCAACCTCTTACCTTCATCCCAAAGGACTGCATCCGGGTGGCCACCTCTCTCCCAATTCTGCCCAGGCCAAGAATTCCCAGGATCTTTCCATTTAGCTCTGTTCCCATGAACTGCAACCAGAGAAGCAAAAGGCAAAGTGGCCGAAGTAAACACCACGAGTGGGACCCCGGCCGCTGAGCCGGGAGGGACGAGGCAAGGCTGGCCACTCACCTTCTTCCGTTCCCATTTGCCATCCTTCATGGAAGCCGTCGCCTGGGGAATTTGCCTGCAAGGACAGACGCAGGCTCAGTGGGCCCATGCAGTCTTGTGACATGAGTTCTGCACAGCGCCCCCCTCTGACGGTCATTCCCCCAAGCTCAGGGGCAGAGACACGGAGGAGGGTCAAGGGAATTCAGCAGAGGGAAACTCATCAGCGAGACCTGATGTGGGAGCCCCAGGATTTTTGTCTCCAGCTCCCAGAGGTCTGGGAGAAGGCTCTGATTCTACCCCAACCACTGAGTGACTCCAGGCTGGTAAAAAGAACCAACCCTCCAGGGCTCGTGGATTAATGAAATGGGGGTACCGAGGGGCTCTGATAACATCAGGCGCTCCAGAAGTCCAAGGATTTTTGCTTTGCTCTTCCATCCAAGGCCGCAACCTACACCCTCCACTGTATCAGCGGACAACTGAGAACTTACTCTTCCTTGCGAGTTTCTTAAGCCCCTAAGGCTAGACTGGGTGGGTGGGTGAGTGCCAAATCCATACCAGCTCCTGTCCCAAAGCAGCTCCCTCCCCAGCCTATCTCCTCCTCTTGGTTAACATGGGGGTCCTAATGTCTGCTCTATTTCAGACACTCCATGAGAAACACTCAGACATGCTTTAGCCCATGTCAAGCTCACCCCAAGTGCACGGAGAGACAACTGGGGGCTTCAACCCCTTGTACAGCACCATCCCACCGGAAGTAGCTGAATGGACCCAAAGCCGAGCACGTTCCCAGCACAGTCAGCCTCCTAAGTATGTAAAAGCAGTCCTTCCTCCCAGCCACAAACTCAAGAGTGGCATGTGTACACGTATGTACGCATGTGCGTGCGTGTAAGGAGGGGAGACTCCAACATACTGTTTCCATGCTCCATCTCACTGAGTTCTTATAAGAGAACATTCTCTCATGTCTACACATTGCCAGGACATGCTTCCATCTGAGGATCAGGTTGAGGGGAGATCTGTGCTCCTGCAATCTCACAGGCAAACTCCCAAAGCTTCAGTAACGAGCCTCGTGGGGAAGAAGCTCCATCCCGCTGCTCTGCCCATCAGGCCCCAGGAGACGGTCCTTGTGTCAGCCATGTCCCAAGGGCAATGACCTTGTCTTGAGGAAGTGCTCCCTGCTCAGCAAAGCGAACCTGCTCCTACGCCCCTGACCAAGGGAGACAGGGCCCAACCATCTCCTCCCAGGTCTGGCTCACACCCTGCGCTCTGCCCTCCTGGGTCCACAGTGCCATCCGAGAGGGCAGGTGGCACTGGACATCCCCAGCCCCCTCCAGATACTCATGGGTCCTCTCCAGCCTTTAGCACTTCAGGGTGCTTGCTCACCGGGCGTCTGGGAAGGACGACGAGGTGGGCAAGGGGCTTACCGAGAACCTAGCGGTAGCCATCCTGACTTACAGAAAGAGAAGGTAAAGCAGGTGAGATGAAAGCTATGGAGGTTGCCTTCCCCTCTCTCTCTCTCTCTGTGTCACTGTTGTTCCCCTGCACTTCAGGAGCTTCTGCCGTCTGTTCAAAGTCCCCCAGTGTGAGGCCCATCCAGGCCCTCCCTCCACCCACATTGCTCAATGCTCTCAAGCTTCCAGCCACAGCGCCCACTCTGCTGTCACTGCCCTGCTGGGAAAGCAGTCTGAGCAGACACACGAGAAGGTACGACAGACTGGCCCTTCCTCCTTTTATTTATTTATTTGTCAGAGAGAGCGAGAGAGCGCACGCACAAGTAGGGGGAGCAGCAGAGGAAGGAGAAGCAGGCTCCCTGCTGAGCAGGGAGTCTTGCATGGGGCTCGATCCCAGGACCCCTGAGATCATGTCATGACCTGAGCTGAAGGCAGATACTTAACTGACTAAGCCACCCAGATGCCCCTAGGCCATTCCTACTTAATAGGGTGCTTAGTTCTTAATTTTGATGCATCTTTGATGAGTGAAATTGTTGGATAAGAGGTTGGAAATGGGGCATTTCCTTGAAATCATTCCACTTTATTTTTATTTTTTAAAATTTTATTTATTTATTTGTCATATATATAGTGAGAGAGCACAAGCAGAGGGAGTAGCAGGCAGAAGAAGAAGTAGACTCCCTGCTAAGCAAGGAGCCCAGTGTGGGACTTGATCCCAGGACCCTGAAACCATGACCTGAGCCAAAGGCAGATGCTTAACTGACTAAACCACCCAGGTGTCCCCTTTACCTATTCTCTTAAATAAAGCTGGTCCTGGAATAGGACAAAAATCATTCCTGGCTCCCAAGTCTTTCCTTCCATCTCCAGAAAAAGAGTAAGAGAATTAATTAGATGGAGAGCTACAGATCAGTCACTCAAAAACAGAAACAAAAACACCACTGAATTTAATAGCACAAGTGAAACCAGCGCATGAGGCTTCTCCAGGGGAAATCCATCCAGCCCAGATGTTCTGGAAGATTCAGACAGCCAGCTCACGGGCCCCTTCCAGGCTTGGTCCCTTCCGCTGTGCACACTGGCCCTGCTCCTCCCTTTCTCCAGTTTCCTCTTCTCTTCACAGGCCAGTGAGTAGCAGTGAATACTTAGGAGCTCAGGTAGAAATCTTGGGGAGGAGTTAGAACAAAGGTCAACTCCTCCAGACCCTGTCCCTGAAGGAGGGAGAACAAGTCTCAAGAGGGGAAAAGAGTAATTTCTCGGCCCCAGAAGTTTTAGGCCCAAGTAGAGATGTAGAGTCCTTGTTGCCTGGGTCCCCTGGTTTAAGGATTGAGGGTCTGTGAAGGGACCTAGCGGACTCCCTGCCCTCCCCACTGACCGCACAATGGTTTATTCAACATCAGTCCTCAATACAGTCATTCTACTGCCCAATACAAGAAAACTCAGGCCCATTCTGTGCCATACCCAGTGGTTCCTAGGTTGTCCCCTTCTATTCCAGAGGCCGACACCCCCAGAATTCCTGCTGCAAGAGCAAGACATTTGACCATTTGGATTCCCTTGTGTTAAGAATCCACAGGTAGGGGGGCGCCTGGGTGGCTCAGTTGGTTGAGTGACTGCCTTCGGTTCAGGTCATGATCCTGGAGTCCCAGGATCAAGTCCCACATCGGGCTCCCTGCTCAGCGGGGAGTCTGCTTCTCCTGCTGACCACTCTCTTCTCATGCTCTCTCTCTCTCTCTCAAATAAATAAATAAAATCTTTAAAAAAAAAAAAAAGAATCCACAGGTAGGTACAGCTTTTACTCCATTCTATCACAATAAAGATATGTAAAGCCAGCGACAGAGGTAAGCCCTGGAGGCCAGGGCAATCAGTGAGGGACACGGCCCAGCCAGGGAACCCAGAGAGAGCTTCCTAGATGAACTAACAGTCGAGCTTAATCTTGAAGAATAAGAGTCACCCAGGGATGCCTGGGTGGCTTAGTTGGTTAACCATCTGCCTCCAGCTCAGGTCATGATCCCAGGGTTCTGGGATCGAGGCCCGCAACCAGCTCCCTGCTCAGTGGAGAGCCTGCTTTTCCCTCTGCCTCTGCCTGCCTCTCTGCCTATTTGTGCTCTTTATCTCTCTGTCAAATAAATAAATAAAATCTTAAAAAAAAAAAAAAGAATAAGAGTTACTTGGATGAAGATGATGGGGAAGACTTTAGTTAAAAATCATGTATCAATATCTCAATGTTAGTTCATTGACTGTGACCAATTTACTCTACTAATGTCCGATATTAATAATAGGGAACACTGGGTATGAGGTGTGTGGGCCCTTCTACTATCTTTACAACTTTTCTCTACATCTAAAGCTCCCCCCCAAAAAAGTTTATTAAAAAATCCCCATGCCATATTTCACTCCATCCCAACTAAATACAAATTTCTGGGGTGCAGGCCAGGCATTAGCATTTTTTTTAAGCTCCCAGGTGATATCAATGTGCAGCAAAGTCTGGGAACCTCTGGGGTATGAGAAGTCTCTGAGGTACAGAGGCTGGTACCTTTTGGCATTAATTCACTCAAAAATGTTCCGAACTAAATAAAAAATGCTGAGCACTGTTTGTTTTCTACCTATGTGAAGTTGGATTTTTAATAATGAGTATGATAAAAATAAAGTACTGGAAAGACTCAAGGGAAAAAAAAAAAAAGATGATGAGGAAGAATATTCCAGGGAGCAGAAACCGCATGCTCAAGGTTTAGAGGTTCAAGAAGCCAGAGGATGGTGTGGACTGCAGGAAATGCCTAAGGAGGAGGGAAAGACAACACCGCAAAGGAGCAGCCACGCAAGCGCCCCTCCCCCACCCGATCCCTTCTCGAGAAGCCACCTGACCTTTGTGTGCCAGAACAGGGTATCGAGTGTTTCATAAAGGACGGGTGGCCTGGAAGGTTCTTGGCAGTGCACACGGTGCCCAGCCAAAGTGTTTCCACCCTTCTCCGGGTCACTTCATTTAGGGATACAGGGACACACCAGAGGCTGGTTCTGTTGGGAAGACAGGGACTTACCTGGCCAGGCACATGATCATCCCGCAGGTGAGCTCCGCAGCACTGAGGCTGTTCCCATTGGGGGTGCTAAAGATGGAAGAAGGAAGGAGACATCAGTGGATCCAGACCCCATATTCCCATTCCTGTCCAGACAGAAACCACCACCCTATGCCTCCCACCTGGATGGACACCGGCCCTAATCCCAGGGTTGGAGGGAAAACCCCCACCCTGGCTTTATGTTGTCACACCGAGGGACTCCAGTTAGGGAAACACAGCCGGCCTCTCTCCCCAAGCTCACTTCTCCCAAGGCCGAGAAGTGCCTCACTTGATTGGGAGATACATGTGTGGCTCAGCATTTCATTTTCCTCCTGTTTCAGGATCCACCTGCCTACGGGGAGCACAGATTCCTGCTGCATCGAGCCATCACTCATCCTGAGGCCGTGCCCCAGATGGGTGAGCAAGCCTATCAAATTCAGGTCAGCCCACTGCCCACACACCTTCATCAAGCTGCCCAGCCCGGGTTCTGTCAGCAACAAAGCTAGGATTTTTATCTCCACATGTCTGACTTCTCCTCCTATCTCTCAGCAAGTTCTGAAGCGAGAAAGCTTCCTAACACCTTAACGCACGGGGCCATGCTGACTCGGCCCACTTCACAGAAAGGAGAAAAGAGCTGAAACCCATGAAACTATTTTCCCGTTCTCAAAGGCTCTTTTATTTGTTTGCTTGGTTTGGAATAATTTATTAACATACATGTTCACCCTCCTTTTTCCTCTATTGGATCTTTTCACCTCTGGAAATGAAGGTTACAAGGAGGGAAAAGTCAAGAGATCCTATCCTCCCCCCCCAAAATAAAAAAAGGCAAGAGAAAAGGATTCTCAGAGTCCATCCTTTCACCTAGCTTCCTGCCTAACCCTGCGAACCGGCTGTACTGGGATGCAGGAAGGGTTGCAGTGCTGGGGGGCGCTGCCTCTGTACCCAGGCCAAGAGGGTAGGAAGGGCTACCATTCCACCTTCCCTCAGCTGGGTATTCACCTCAGCCCAATGACCAATTAACTCCTACGCTATAGGAGAAGTGGAGGCAAGGGAGGGAACGGTTTTGAGGACACTGAGCCTCCCAAGGGAAGAGAATGGGCTTGGGGACGAAGAAGAGGGCTATAATTACCTTGTGACACCATCTAAGTGCCAGACAGGAACGAGCAGCATGTGTGGCCAAGGCCTGGCGTGCAAGTCACAATCTCTGTGCTGAGTTTCTGCAAAAACCGTTCTAGGGAGGACCCTTTCTCTCTAGGTACCAAAGTGTGAAAAGAAAAATGGGGGTCCTGGTTGCCGAAGGGCGAGGGGCCGTGAGGAAGGGAAAGAATGCAAAGCCACTCAGCTGGCAAACCCCATGTACCTGCCTGGGGCAGGTGACCAAGCAAGCCAGAGCTAATTAACACCGGGCTCCAGCCAGAAAAACAGAGAGTGCTGAGGCAGGAAATGCAGCTAAATTCACTAATGTTCTTCTGATTCCCAAGCAGGCTGCAGTTCAAATGTCTGCAGAGCAGGTTTGTGAAGGGATCTGAGATCACAAAGGGAGCCTCCTTGTCAAGAACCTGGGGAACTCCAATGCTGTGAGTGTGGACCACCTGTCTGAACTCAGCCTGGCCCAGGCATCCTTGTGGATGACCCCGCCTTCTCTAATTGAAGAGCTCCCCTCCCCCTGCCCGGTGAGCCTCCACCCTCACCCCTGCCGAGCTCCACGACTTACTTCATGACCAGAACGCCCTTCCTGGTGGCAGCCTCCAAGTCCACGTTGTCCACGCCCGTGCCCGCCCTGCCCACCACCTGGAGCTTCTCTGCAGCGTTGATGACATCCGCAGTCACCTTGGTGGCCGAACGGACGATGAGGCCTTCACAGTCCTGAGGCAAAAGAAACATCTGGGTCCACAGTGGGTCCTCAAGACCTCCTAGCCCCTCTTTGCCTAAAGTGAGTGTTCCTGCATGCTGGCTGGGTGGATAGCTTCAGAGAAAGGAAGCAGATGGCAACCACACCCAGCAGGGGATGCCAGCAGGCAGGCCTGGGGTCAAATCCAAGCTCCATCCCCTATGAGCTATGATCCTGAGACACGGTCTCCTCACATGTGTGAGGAGGAAGTGAGAAAGGACAGGTACAGCCAGACACTCTCTCTGCCTCATGCCCAGTGGACAGCACCTCCGCCATCGGACACCGTGAAGCTGAAGGGACGAGGCGGGACTGAACTCTACTTTGAAAGCCCCAATGACCAGCACATGGAAGGCACTCAGTAAGTACCGGCTGGCTGAATAACTAAGACATGAACAAAAGACAAACTGTTGAAAGAAAGACATTTCCTATAATAGAGTCCGAAGTAAGGGCAGGAAGGAAGAACAATTAAACTGGTCTATAGCTGCTCAGATACGCCAGCAATTTTGGACTCAAAATATACATATGCAAAAAATAAGTACTTTCTGGATTCATCATAGCTGCTTTTCTTGGGCTAAGCTAGCCCCAAGACAGTCTTTCCTAGGCTGATCCAGAATCCAGTGATATCTTCTCAGAATAAGGACGTTGTTGCCTGAACACCCAAGAAGAGTCCCCAAGAAATGGAGAGCAAGCAAGGACACGCTCTGTCCCAAAATGGCTGTCCAAGGTTGGTAAAGAAGCAAGTGTTGTTGTAAAAGCAGCAAGCTGGGGACCAGGACGCTGGGGTTGTGGTCACAGTGCTAAGTCACCCCACCCCCACTCCTGGTCTTCATTTATAAAATAAGAGGGTTGGAACCCTCAGGTCATTCTCACGTCTGATCTGACACCAATGATGTAAACATCTCTGCAATTTCCACAGACAGCCAGATGCAGGACCCCTCCCAGCCTCGCCAAGCCCTTTCAGGTGTGCAGTTTGGAAACAGAGACTCAGAACGTGACGCTCCAAGCAACACTGATAAGCCTCTGGTCCAACTCCATTTCACAGATGAGACACTGAAGCCCACCAAGACTAAGGATGCCCATGTCCCCTCCTCCTGCCCTTTCCATGCCCTCCTTCCATCTACTGGGTGTCTGATCAGTATGCATCCGGCATCATGCTAGACTCTGTCAAGCCAAGATGAAGAAGTCACAGCTTACCCTTCAAGAGGCTCATACTGCCAGACACCCCAAAACTCACCAGTACACATGTATGCTGTGACTTCAGAATATATAAGGCCACGGACATGGAAAGGTTAGAGCAACCAAACAGGAGCCACCCCATCTGGGCTGACTGCCAACACTGGCCAAGGCCAGGGGAATCTTGAGGGTGCTTGGAATTCCTCCCTATAAAGCAGCCTAGTTGAACATCAGCCAATGCCTGGGCAGACGGGGACACTGCTGACTGTCCCACATTCAAGTCCACTGCACTTGGCTCCAAAGAAAAGGCTCCCCCTGCCTGGCCACCTACTACCAACCTGGCAAGGCACAGTAAACTTCTCTTCCATGAAACCTTTACCAACAACTCTGGACTCAATATCACACCCTCCCCCAACCTTTCAATCATCTGTTTTACGTTCAGGTGTCCTCTGTCTGATCTCCAATTCGGTCTCCTCATCTATATTTTATATCTCTAAAGCAGGGTTATCTCTATAGCTGATGCTAAAACACTTGCACTGAATACATGAATTCAGCGATATGAGAGGCTGGTGGAAACCTACCCTCACCATTCTCCCCACACCACCTTCCTTCCCTAAATAATTCAAACACGTAACATGATCAAAATCAACCATGGGAAATACCTTCTCTTGACTGTGATAAGGAGGCATCAGATCTATATGACAGCACTCAAGAGTTTTAAGAGCCTAAGAATAAGGAGAGAGACAGGAGAAAAATGTTCTGAAACTGACAAATTGATCAAGAGAACTAGATAGGCACCTGACAAACAGACCTATGTATGTCTGGGACAGACAAACAAACCCATGTATGCCAAACTGATGGGGAAAGGAAGAGCTATGCAATAAAAGGTATTAGGAAAAGTCAGGAAAAAACCTCACTACAGATTTTTAAAAATCCAGAAGAATTAAAGAATTTTTTAAAAGTAAGCATTAGTAGAAAATGTAAGGGGATATTTTTATGATCTTAGGATGGGTAAGCTTCATAAGCAAGGCATAAATCCCAGAAAGCATAAAAGAAAATACTGATAAATTTGATACTGATAACTTTTCAAATGTCAATTGTTTTTTTGTTTTTTTTTTTAAGTAAGCTCTAGGACCCATGACCCCCAAAGATCAAAGAGTTGCATGCTCTAGGGGCGCCTGCGTGGCTCAGTGGGTTAATCCTCTGCCTTTGGCTCAGGTCATGATCTCAAGGTCCTGGGATCAAGCCCCACATCGGGCTCTCTGCTCAGCGGGGAGCCTGCTTCCCCCCTCTCTCTGCCTGCCTCTCTGCCTACTTGTGATCTCTCTCTCTCTGTGTCAAATAAATAAAATCAAATCTTAAAAGAAAAAAAAAGAGTTGCATGCTCTACCAATTTTCAAATGTAAATTTCTCATGGAAAAGATCCCATAAACAAAGTTAGACAAGTGACAGGCTTAAAATGGGGCAAAATCCTTGCACTATACATGACAGAACAAAGACTCATCACCATAAATAATCAAGGCTTCCTACAAATCATTTTCTTAAATGCTGAAGATCCCAGTGTAAAAATGGACGAAGGTCCAAGTAGGCAATTCACAGGAGAAATACAAAGCGGCCAGTAATTTATAAAGACTCTTAAACTACTAGATATCAAGAAAATAAATTTTGGGGGCACCGGGGTGGCTCAGTCGGTGAAGCATATGCCTTCGGCTCAGGTCATGATCCCAGGGTTTTGGGATCAAGTCCCAGCATCAGGCTTCCTGCTCAGCGGGGAGTCTGCTTCTCCTTCTCCTTCCCAGTTATGGTGCTTTCTTTTGCTATCTCTGTCTCTCTCTCAAATAAATAAATAAAATCTTTAAAAAATAATAAAATGTAGATTTTAAAACGTGGGATTTTTCAGGCATCATACTGACAAAATGAAAAATGGTAATAGTCAATGTCGGTGAGAGTGCAGGGGAAAAGGATTATAAATTGCACAACCCAGAGAGAGCAATTTGGTGGTGTGCGAGCACATTTTCACGGTGCATTCCATCACCGCCAGCTCTGGCACCTAGGGTCAATGGTAACACACTGAGGATGTCAAGCTTCCTTGGAAATGATCAGTCCAGGACCAAGGGCCAACTGACAAGAAGCAGGCCTGGAGCAGGACCACCCAAAGGGTCACAATCTTCTCACCTTGGCGCTCTAGTATCAAATTCCTGAGCCCAAATCTGAGGCCCAAGTCCTTTTCTGAGGGCCCCCAAGAATCTGGCCTCCTTGAATGCTTTCTCCAAAAGCCACCACCACCCTCCCCAAACCTTAGGAATCTGTATTCCAAAGTGGGGGCTGCAGGCTCTCCAGGACCCTACCCCAAGCTCGCAGGCCTAGGACAAGCACAGAAACATCCCAACTAGCCTTGAACAGGCCCAGCCTTGATGCTTACTCTGAAGTAAGCTTACTTTGAAGCCAGAAGTCTGAAGAATCTCCAGTCGGACCAGTAGAGATGTTCATTCAGATCTCCCCTGTCCCAAGCAGGGAATTTGCCTTTGGAGACTCCCCTTCAGTCGATCTGGACCCACACTGAGCGCGACATCCCACTTGCCAGGATCCACTAGCTTTCAAGGTCTCCTAACACCCTCTGCCACCCCCCAGTTCATTCAATTGCATCACCAATTGATACATTCGATTAGCACATAGTGGTGACTCCTCAAAACCCCTGTTCCCCCTCCCCCCATACCATACCCTCCTCAGGTCACAGCATCCATCCAGGCTTGGCCCCAAGCTGCCTGCTCCTCTACTCTACTTATGCAAACTGCGGGTCTTTAAAGCACATCCTCCCACATCCTCAGTGCTGTCTGCCATGACTACGACTTTCTTTTCCCCTGTGTCCTGCAGGCCATTTTGGCCCCTCTCAAAACCTCACCCATTCTGCTCTCAACTGCTCTCCACAGCTGCCTTAGAGCTGGAAAATGGCCACTCTTATAGTTGTTCCAGAAAAACTATGCTAACTCAGTAGTAGAAAGCCATTCACATCTCTCAAGTTCAAACACGCTTCCTTTCCCGAGGACGACAGACTTGGCCCTGAGGGGGGCTCCAGCATGGCCGGTGCCTCTAACTTAAATCAGACGCAAAGCCAAATTCTCCATGTCATTGTTCCCCAGCTAGGCAATGCGGGAAGGAACTGCTTGGCACAATATGCATGTTTCTGATTTAGTCAATGTCTATTTAACTTCTGCAAATTAAGCCCTAATGCAAGGGCTGAGAACTTGCTAATTTTTTTCAAAGATTCATTTATTTTTAGCTTAGAGAGAAAGAGAGTGCACACACTGGGGCAGGAGCAGGGGCAGAGGGAGAAAAAGAATCCTCAAGCTGAGAGTCCCAAGAGTTTTGTGAATTCTGAACACGATGCTCCGCTGTTCCAAGCCAGTGTTTTCCAAACTTTTTTGACTACGACTTACAGTAAGAAACATATGTTTAAGTTGTGATTTTATACTCACAAACCACACAGGCACCACCACTACCCATATAACTGAAACAAATTTCAGGGCACCCTACTGAGCCTATCTGCCTCACTTCATTTGTTTTTTAAAATGCTAATCACGACCCAGTAAACCAACATCACTACCCACCAATGTGCGATGATGACTCGCTTGGAGTCTGAAAAGCACCATTCTCAACTGGGGGGGCGGGTGGGGGGAGGTGGTAACTGTACTTCCAGACCACAGAATGAGCGAGAGCAGACCGTGTCTGCCCAGAACACCGAGGTGTGGGAACAGAGGCCAGGCCTGGGCAGGCAATGTGCTCCACAGTCCAGCGGTATTAAAGATTTCAGTGGGCGAAGGCAAGGGGCACTACTAATGTGGACACCTCTCCACCCAGAATGAAAAGACACAGTGTGGACATGTGGCCCCTCCAGTGGGCTGCCCAGGTGGGCTATCCTGCATTCTTTTTCTTTTTTTTTTTTTAAGATTTTATTTATTTATTTGACAGACAGAGACCAGAAGTGGGCAGAGAGGCAGGCAGGGAGAGAGAGAGGGGGAAGCAGGCTCCTACGAGCAGAGAGCCCGATGCGGGGCTCGATCTCAGGGCCCTGAGATCACGACCCGAGCCGAAGGCAGAGGCTTTAACCCACTGAGCCACCCAGGTGCCCCGCTATCCTGCATTCTGAAGCAAATGTTTTACAAAGACAGACGAAAGGCTGGGGGCTCCCCTCACAGCCCAGGCATGACACCAGCCAGCAGACAAACACTCCTCCCTCCTCTCCTGCTTGGAGTTTTCAGTGCCTTTAAAATGTCCTCCAAGTTGCAGGCCAGACTCCAGCAACCCACCCAGCCAACTTCCCAACTTCATGGACCCCCACCCCCGCCCTGCTGGAGAGGACTCCCGTTCTTCTCAGTTCTGCCTTTATCCCACCTGCCCCCACCCCCCCCAGAAATCATACAAATTCAGATTTCTAATTTCCACAAGAAAGTTGCAAAGCCCCAAGTGAGGCCACTCGTCCCAACCTGGTGCTCTGGCGATCTGGCGATCTGGTGGAGGTGAGGATCAGAGGCAGCTCTAGAGGCCACGGCACTGCCTTCTGGCCATTGCCCTGAGCCAAGGCCCTGACAACACGCATACAAAAGAGGAGGGGACAAGCAGAAGGTGCCTGCCTCCCGTCCATCCTGCTCCAAGGATCAGGTCATGACCCCTGTCTTCCCACCCAATTTAGGTTAATCATCCCCCTTTTCTCTACTTTCAGAGCAGCAGAGCAGGCAGGGGCTAGGCTGCTGGGTGGTCTCCCTTGGCACTCAAGTACTGTACCATCTGTTCAATCCTGGGGTGTCCTGGGGGTGTTGGTCAGGCTCCCTAACTAGTCCACAAGCTTCCTGAAGGCAGGGACTCAGATGCTTCTCTAAGTACAGGACAGTAGGGGACTTACTCTCTTAAGTACTCAGATACAGCACCATGGCGGTGGAGGGGGTGTGGGTGGGGGGCCGCATCGTGTTGAAACACGGCAGCAGATATAAGGGAGCACAGTTTCCATGTGGTTCCGGCACAGCTGCCTCTGTGGTGTCATTCAAGGGGCCCTCTCGGAAGAAAATGGAGGGGGTGGAAGAGGGCGGGGGTTGAGCGAGGTTGGGAGTAGGCGGCAGAGCGGGGCTGTGGGGGGGAGAATCCACTGAACGTGGGACATCAGCCCCTGGCGTGCTGGGTGCGGGAACTGGAGTCACGAGCTCACAAAGTAAATGTCCTGCACGAGGGCACCTTACAAACATGGGAGAGAAACCTCACAAGTCTTACAAACAGGACCCTTAGAACAGGGAGAGAAGGATCTGAAGTAGACGGCGCCAAGTATGCAGCACGACAAACTGATACATGTCTGAGAATGATTTGCCAAGAAACAGAAATTTCCTGGGGGCGTTTGGGATCGGAGTCTGATTCCTGACCAGCGACTGAGGCCAACGGTGGGGCAGGCGGGCAGGAACTAAGCCCGAATCCCTGAGAGGGGGCGGGAAGGTGCTGCGTGGGCGGCCCGGGGGACCTCCGGCGCCCCCCGCCTGCCCCCCCCCACTTCCTCCGACGGCTCCCAGGAGGCCGAGGGGCGGGGAAAACTCGCGGCGGTCTTGCATCAGACGAAAAGCGGGTACGGCGTTTGCTGCCCTAGCCCAGCCGCCTTGCCTGCCGCCTCTCCAGCTGCCACGAGACAGGCTGGGGCCCCGGGGAAAGCTGGACTCGGCGGGACTAAGCAGGACTTAGTCCGGGAAGGATCGCGGGTCCCTGGGCTCCCCGCGCGGAAGCCCCTTTGGCGCCCCTTCCCCCCGCCGTGCAGGGCTGCCAGGGCCACTGTGCGCGAAGGCTCTGGGGAGGCGCGAGCTGGCATCCCGCGGGCAGCCTGCAGGGCCAGTTGGAGCAGCCTGCACTTTGCAGTGACGTGAAACACGCGGTTGCAAACTGAACACAAAGTTTGCATCCTGCAGCTCGCCACAGTTTGCTTCTCCCTCCCCCAGCCCCCAATCTCGGGAGGCCCCAGGAATGACTGGAACCGGGGACAGGGAGTGGGGGCGGGGCGCGCTGGCCCCGGCGCGGGCCGGCGGGTTTCGGCAGGAGATGCCAACGAACCCTTGTCTCTCTCCCGCTCGTCCTACCTGCAGCTCGGCTATCAGCTCCTCTTTGCTCAGGTTCTGCTTCTCCACCACCTGCAGCCCTCCATCTTGCAGGATCTTCCGGCAGCAAGGGTCCAGGCTATCACTGATGAGCACTTTCCGCAGATTTGCAAAGGCCATTGCTGGAGTCGGCCTCGGAGTCAGCGGCTTGCTCGCGGGGCAGAAGCACCTAAGGAGCTGTAGTTCCGGCTGCCGGGCTAGTGTAACTGGGCAGGATTCTTGATCTCCCGCTCCCCTTTTATCTCCCCCTTCTGCTCCTACCGCCTCCTTCTGATTGGACGAAAATACTCAAACTCTCGGAGACTCCGCCTCCTCCTCGAGGCTCGAGCCGTCAGCTCTCCGCCCACTTTATTATATTCCAGCGATGAATTTCTCAATCTCAGCGAAAGCCGTTGCCTACACCTGGTGAGCATGGAAACACAATTTGCGCTGACTAGCTGATTCATATCTCAGCCTGAGAGAAATGTTTCAGGTTCACTTCTTTCTTCCGAAGAAAGAAATTCCTTCACAAGCATTTACTGCACGCACCTGTTACGTGCAAGGCACCGTCCTGGATACTGAAGGGGCTGGGACATCCTCTGGTGGGCTGACACCGAGGGTACCAAAGGCAGACCGGAAAATTACATAGTGAAAACCAGTAGGAAACTTCCTGAGACCTCACAAAGCAGTGCTTATTTACAAATGAACGATGCCTTGAGAATTATGAGTTTGAAAGAGAACAGGGACCAGGATGCATTCAGAGCAGCCAGAATTTGCGTTCAAGTTCCCCATTCTCCTCTTCCTCCACTTTCTCTCTAATTAGGAAAAGACAAAAGGATGTATGATGTCAGTCTGATCTAATTTGTATATGACCAAGGAGACACTTCCCAGCTCTGAACTCCTTTATGTTTAAACCCCACAACAAAACGTGCCTATCCTATGCCCCTCTTTCTGGAAATACTGGCGGGGGGGGGGGGATCCATTTGGGGTTATTTAAGGCCCTCTAGGATCGGAAGCAGAGGAGAAGCAGGCACGCTCCTAGGTGAATGAGAATTCAGTTTATCCAGCAGTGAGCTATCCTCCGCCAACGTGCGCCCTGGTCCTGAGAAACACCCAGCTTCGCCTGGGAGCACCAAGAAGGCTTCCAGCAACGCTGCCTTTCATAAGACACTCTGATGCTCCTAGAAGGCCAGGACTCTGAGAAGACCTGAGGATATGGTGATAAGTAAAATATTATCTGCATTCAAGCTGCTCTTTGTCAATTGTGTAATCTTGAAATAACCAGGGAGAGAAGTGACACAGAGGCCCAGGGCGTGAAGACTAGCTGGAGGAGATGCCTAGGGGTCCCGGAAACCAAAGTGCAGAAAGGTCAGGCTGCCCAGCAGGGGCCTTGCTCTGGGGAGGAGTTGAACCACACTCCAAAGTAATACAGTGGCCCTGAGTGACTTTTTAGGTAGGATCTGCTTACATTAGCTGAGCTGAACTCTGGCACTGCTAATGGAGATAATATCTCTCTGCACCACTCCCCTTCCTCCGCCCCATTCCCACCGTTCACCCCTACCTCCAACATCAACTATAAGTGGAAGATTTTGCTTGTACAATCAGCCTAGGAGCAGAGGAAATACTATCTCCCCCACCCCATGTTATGGCTTCCATCCATAAAATAGAAACTTTGGCCTTCTTGGAAGTATTAGGAAAATAACTCTGCCATTCTCTTAAGACCCCTCACTCCCTCCACTCCCTGAGCACCAGCCCCTTGGGAAGAGAGACATTCTGATTAGTGAGTTTAGGAGAAAGGTCCTAGTGGTAGCCCAGGCCAGCCCCTGCTTTGGAGCTGAAACCCAAAAATAATGTGCCCTCCCCTGCTTCCTTGTGTAGTGGTGAGCCCACCAGGCCCCACCACACACATCTGGGGGGGCGGGGGGCAGGAGCCACAGCAGTCCAGCTACTCTGTCTTTATAGGATAAGGTCCATGGGAGAGAGGGAAAGGGGAGAGGTAGGAATCCTATTTTTTTACTTGGAGCCCGGCTGTGATCTCCAAAGTCACATTAGGAGTAATAAAACGTGTTTTGATAAGTAGATGATGAATTGTCATCTGCACAACAGGCACATCTGAATTTGAATCCCAGCTTCTGAAATTACTGATTATGTGACCTTGGGCAAATTACATGGTTTCTCTTAGACTTAGTTTTCTTCTCTGTAATATGGGGCTAATAGGAAATGCTTACTTCATAAGATGGTTGTGACAATATGCAAAGCACTCAATGATTCCAAACTGTAATGCTTGGCTTTCATTCATTCATTCATTCATTCATTCAATCAGACAATCAACACATATTTATTGAGAGCCCGTTATGTGCCGGGCACTGCTGAGGGTGCTGGGAATGAAGCTTTGAAGGGGACAAACATGGTCCCTGCTCTTATGGAGCTTATGTTCTGTTTGGAGCCAGAAAATAAATAAGTGAAAAATGGAACAAGATAACCTCAGGATGTGAAAGTATGATGAAGAATACAAAACAGAATGACATGATAGAGAAGCTGGGATGTGGGGGCATTCATGTTAGACTTTACAACCGGGAAGGGGCTTTCCAAAAAAAAGATACTTCTGTTGACACTGAAATAAGTCACTTTGCAAAGAGTGGAGGAAAGAGAATTCTAAGCAGAGGGCAAAGCAGAACAAGTCTGGCACATTCAAGGAACTCGTTCCCAGATATTCCTGTGGCACTTACTGTGTGCCGGGCGCAATGCCACGGCCCGGGATAACAATGCTGAACAAGTCACACTCGGTGCCTGCCCTCCGGGGACTCATGGTCTAGCACGTGAGTGTGTGTGCTATGTGCAGCCCAGTCGGACAGTCAGGAAAATCTCTGAGAAGAGCAGCACTTAAGCTGAGATCTGAAGGTGGAGGAAGAGCCAGGGGAGAACATTTGGAAGAATATTCAGGGGGAAAAAGGACAGTAAGAATAAAGTCACTTGGGTAGGAAAGATCATCTGTCATACAGAGATGAAAGGGGGAATGAGGCATGAGATGAGATACAGAGATCAAGAGACGACAGAGCCCTCGAGCCGTGTAAATAGTCTGAACTTCTGTGGATACAAATTAAAAACTGGCTCGAGGTGTCTGAGAAGATCAAATGTAGACAGAAATGAGCTCAGACTGGTGTCATTGGCAATCTGTCTCTCTCCCCTTCTCTGTTTTATCTGACTTTGCTTCATTTCCAGAAAAGCAAGATGTGGCAAGAATGTCACCAGTTAACAAAGACTGCAAGATTCAGTCAAAAATTCTTAGCAGTTTTGCAATCCTAGAAGATTGTACTTGTTTTCTAAGAATTGCCACAATATTTTCTCTTTTTTTTTTTTTAAGATTTTTATTTATTTATTTGGCAGAGAGAGAGAGAGAGAGAGACAACGAGAGAGGGAACATAAGCAGCGGGAGTGGGAGAGGGAAAAGAAGGCTTCCCATGGAGCAGGGAGCCCGACTCGGGGCTTGATCCCAGGACCCTGGGATCATGATCTAAGCTGAAGGCAGATGCTTAATGACTGAGCCACCCAGGCACCAGCCACAATATTCTCATACCTGATCCTCACTGGGTCAACAGAGGTCATGGTTCCATCCCTGAACCTATCCCTGAGGCTGGGGGAATGGATATGCTGACTGGTCAGTCTTGAGGAAAGCACCCACTTCACATCTGAGGAAAGTTCCATCTGGAATATATGCAAAGACTATGAGGAAAGTGGGTCCCCTGCGGAAGCTTCAGGGTGTTAAACCAAAAGAAGGGGAGTGGGGATTGGAGGGCAGGCTGGCAACACCAACAGCTGACCACTCCACCAGGCTGAGGGGGTTAGATTTTATTTGAAGTAGGATGGGAAACCACTGAAGTTTAGTTATAAGTAGGGGAAAGTATTAAGTTTTAAAATGATCATTCTATATTTTACACCAAAAAGACTCCTTTTTACAGTGCTGTTTCAATTGTCATTACGATAATGATGACAGTGAAAACCATGACAACAACGATTAGCAGAGAGGTGGGTCCCTTGTTTGGCACCTGGAACAACTCAGTAAAGCACAGTCAGATCTTGAAAAGGCAGCTCTCGGACAGTGAAACTAATAGGAATCAATGAATGGATGAAGTTAACCACCTGAGAAAGGAACCCATCCTGAGAGCCAGTAAATGTCTGAAAAAGTTTTGGGAGCAACCAGATCAAAATTAAGAGAAAAATACTCTTTCATCCAAATACTACCAAATATTAAAAAGAAAAAAAAATCCTCTTAGCTAATCAATTGCATTGTAATTTTTCTGCAGGAAGAATATATTAATGGAAAGGCTGGTGTGCGTGTTCAAAGAGATGGTCCAAGGTGAGTCTTGGCTTTTACCCAGCACTGTTCTAGAAGAGAGGAAGACTGCATGTGACAGACAGGTGTGGTCCGTAGCAAGGTGTACTTTGACTTGGTACAGGGAGAATTCTCCAGATTTTATCATAGTTTGTGTAAAAAAATCCCTTCTGATTCTGCAACTCCTTTCCTTTGCTGTTCTTCTGAATACCTATTTTATTTTCCAGATACCTTGATTTCAGTAAAGGATTGCTGAGTGGATCTGTTTCTCACCAGATCCCATTGTCAGGTCCTGTGGCAAAAGGAGAAACAGGCAGAAGCCAAAAGGCTGTTTTCTTTTTCTTTTTTTAAATAATTTTTTTTATTAAAATGTAATGTATTATTAGCCCCAGGGGTACAGGTCTGTGAATCTCCAGGTTTACACACTTCACAGCACTCACCATAGCACATATCTTCCCCAAAGTCCATAACCCAACCACCCTCTCCCTCCCCCCCTCCCCCAGGCAACCCTCAGTTTGTTTTGTGAGATTAAGAGTCTCTTACGGTTTGCCTCCCTCCTGACCCCATCTTGTTTCATTTATTCTTTTCCTACCCCCCAAGCCCCCCACCTTGCCTTTCAACTTCTTCATATCAGGAAGATCATATAATAATTGTCTTTCTCGGATTGACTTATTTTCCTCAGCATAATACCCTCTAATTCCATCCACATCAGCCCAAATCGCAAGATTTCATTTCTTTTGATGGCTGCATAGTATTCCGTTGTATGTATATACCACCTCTTCTATATCCATTCATCTGTGGATGGACATCTAGGTTCTTTCCATAGTTTGGCTATTGTGGACATTGCTGCTATAAACATTCGGGTGCACACGCCCCTTTGGATCACTACATTTGTATCTTTAGGGTAAAACCTAGTGTGATTGCTGGGTCATAGGGTAGCTCTATTTTCAACTTTTTGAGAAACCCCCATGCTGTTTTCTAAAGTGGTTACACCAACTTGCATTCCCGCCAACAGTGTAGGAGGGTTCCCCAAAAGGCTGTGTTTGGAAGGGCTCCTGTCAACAGGAGAATGCTGTCAAGCAACAAGGGTTGAGGGAATTAGGCATAGTCACTAGATACACAACCTCCCTGTTCATGAACACAAGAGTAAGAGGGAGCAAAGTATTTGACCCCAAAATATGCACTATGGCATGTGGATTATTTGGAACTAAAGGCAATCAGGACCCAGCAGTCTCAAGAAAAAGAACTATTAGCAGAGACGACTTCTTATCTGAAAGACCTATCCACATGGCAGGACAGCAACAAATTATGAAACATTTGCTATTCTTACCACCCTGTGAATTACCCTCCTCCTCTTTGAAGCTCAGGCCTCTATCTTATTCCTTAGCTCAGGAGGGTATATAGTCTATCGCATGATTTGACCTTGGGTCTCATATTCTAATAGGGCTTTGACACATACATAATTATATTTTTTTTCTCCTGTTGATCTGTCTTATGTGAATTTAATTAATAGGCCAGCCAAAAGAAGCTAGAGGAATAGAAAAATTTTCCTCCCCTGTAGGAGAATTTGGGTTTATATTCTTGTCTCTTGTGAGTTAGGCTAGTGGTAGTCTCTAAAGCTCTGATGGACACAACACTAGCTTCCCTCTGAGATCTCAGGTTCTCTTCTCAATAGTTTTAACTACAATGTCTCAAAACCTCTTTAGGTCACTGAACTCTCTAAGAAGCTGAGGAAAGTTACAAACCCACTCACCTAAACTGTGCATACAGTTTTTGGAATTCACATACCTTTTATAGCCTACTCGTGGGCCTCCTAGGATCCCTCGAAACTCTTGTTAGATGCCCATATTTACTGGATTAGGCATGGTAACAACGTGAAAAATAGTCATAGTGATAATACAAATATTTATTGATCATTTTAAAGTGCTAGCTAAGTATAACTCAAGAAATCTTCACAATTCTATGGTATAGGTGCCACTATTTTTTGGTAAGTCTGAGACACATATTTAGCCCAGCTTTACAATTTAGGGAAGTAAAATGACTTACCAAAAGTTACATGACAATAGGTTGTAAAGTTATGATTACAGCATTTCCTTAAATCTCTAGTCAGACTTCTAATTGTGCTGTCCTCATGTTTTTCAAAATAAAATAAAAAGTCCTCCTTTCTCTAAAATAGTATACTCAATTTAGAAATAACAATACCGGTGTGCCTGGGTGGTAAAGTCAGTTAGGTGTCTGATTCTTCGTTTTGGCTCAGGTCAGGTTTTGGCTCAGTCTCAAGGTCAGGAGATCCAGCCCTGCATGTGTCCCTGAGCTCAGCGTGGAGTCTCCTTAAGATTCTCTCTCTCCCTCTCCCTCTGCTCCTCCCCGCCCCATGCTTGTGTGCTCTATGTCTCAAAGAAATAAATAAATCTTAAAAAAAAAAAAAAAAGAAAGAAACAATACAATAGGCCTTCATGTTGTAGCTATTTTTTTTAAGTAAACTCTACTCTAATGTGGGGCTTGAACTCATGATCCCAAGATCAAGAGTCACATGCTCTGTCAACTGAACCAGTCATCCCTGTGGGGTACTCTGATTGGATGGGGAGGTCACCAAATGTGGGGCATCCCAATTGGGTTGGGGCTGGCAGGACCATTGGTGAAAGAATTTGCTTGAGGCAAAACAAAAGAAAAAGTTTATTGAATATGCTGTAAGGGAGCAATGGACAGGAGAGCTAAGTTCTACAACCAGGTCATGGTGAGAGGCCGCTGCTCTATGGGAGAGTGAGACAGTATCGGGACATAGGGAATTTCCCATTTTTTTTGTAATTCTAGGAACTGTGCCTGTTGTAATTGGTTACAACAGTAACCAATTAGGATCAATGGCCATTTTGAGGTGGGTCGTTTAATGAACCCCTTTGCCTTCAGCTTGGTGGTTACAGTGGGGCCTTCTGCCTTGCTCAGGTGTCCATTGCTCAAGCCTGTTTCCCAAAAGTGGCCTCTTCAAGGCACCCCTCGAATGTTATAACTATTGATGACAGGCAGAAATCAGGATTCTGTGTTGCCTGAGAAATTGTCCGAGACATTGATATTTACTGAGAAGTGTGAATCTTGGTCTGATAAGCTGGTCTGTGATGGGTCCCCAGAGATGTCCACACCCTAATGCCCACAACCGGAAACTACCTTATATGGTAGAAAGGACTTTGCGGATGTGGTTATGCTACAGGGTTTGGGGTGGGGGGAAGATGATCGTGGATTGTCTGGGTGGAGTGATGGAATCATAAGGGTCCTCACAGAGGGACACAGGGAGACCCAGGAGAGAGTAGCCGTGTGGTGATGGAATCAGAGATTGGAATGATGTGCTTTGAAAATGGGGGAAGGGCCTCAAGCCAGATACAAAGGGGGCCTCTAGAAACTGGAAAAGGCAAGGGCATGGGTTCTAGCCTAGAGCTTCTGGGAGGAACCAGCGCTGCTGACACCTTGCCTTTAGGCCTGGGAAACTGATTTTTGTCTTCGGAATTCCACAATTCCAAGAGAATAAACGTATGTTGTTTTAAGCCACCGATTTTGTGATGATTTGTTAAGCACAACAGAAAACTAGCACACTTGGAAACCACGAGAAAGGAAAAGAACAAAATTTCATCCAGACAGATTAAGTAGCAGTGAAGCACAAAGAAATTTTAGAAGACAGAAAGGGTACAAGGAACAATAGCGGACCCCTCCCCACCTTGCTTCTTATTAGCCAGGGAATTTAACATTAAAACAAACAAATAAACAAAATTCCTAGGTAGTCCTAGTTAAGCCTAAATGAGACAGGGTGGATGGGATCTGAGGAATTTCCTACCTTCTCCTCTCACTCCTCAAGCATCTATTTCCTGGTTAGCTGATAAAGGATGCCGGAGGCCAGAGAGGAAAAAGGATATGAAGGAAGGGCAAGGTGCTGCCCATCCCCCAGCCAGTTCCAGGGCTGGGTTGTGAGCCATGGGAGAGCAGGGCCTGGCAGGCCTCCCCTCCAGTGCCTTCCAGACCTTTGGCGGCATCACTGGTAGAGACTCTGGCATCATCATGGTAAGCACCAGCAGCCTAGTCCAAAGGAGGTAAGGGGTCAAGAACCAGGAAACTCAGCCTATCAAATTTTAATGTAATGTAAGAACCTGGAAGCTACATTTAACTATAGAAATCTTCTGGGGCTTTCAGTACAGTCTTCTGACACACCTCTGAAGATTCAAGCACTGTGACCAGTGCCTAGAGAAGGTGCAGTTTGATCCCTCAATGCCACTAGGGTCTTGGCCGACCTGGGTGGGGAGAGGACCTGGGCACCATCACTCTTTTGTTGATTGCCATGCGCACAGGTAGTGGCATTGAAGACGAAACAGGCATCTCTAAGTAGACACCAGACAGAAACTTTCATCCCATTTCATCCTGTCATTATCAAAATGAATTGGAGACATGTGGAGGACAGAGCTACTTTCCTGTTAATGCCTCAGTCAACTCAGGCTACTACAGACTGGATGGTTGAAACGAGAGTTATTTCTCACAGTTTTGCAAGATCGGGGTGCCATTATGGCTGAGTTCTCGGTGAGAGCCCTCTTCCTGGTTTACAGACGGCTATTTCCGTGCTGGTCCTCACAAGGCAGAGAGCACGATTTGATCCCTTACCCCCTCATAAGAATATCAGTCCCAACATGGGGGCTCTGTCCCCATGACCTCATTAAAATCTAACTATCCCCTTCAAAGGCCCCATCTCCAAATACCATTACTTTGGGGTTAGGTCTTCAATATATGGATTGTTAGGAAGACATAAACATTTAATCTATAACATGCTCCAAAACCTTAGCACAACCTTCCCCACCCCCCAGAAAAACATGGGCTCCAAGGTCAGGTTTCCTCAATATCTATCAAACCCAAGGGTCACTACTTCTACAGCACAGCACCCAGGGGATTTCAGAATCCAAATATATATGGGAGACATGAGTTACAAATTCAAAGTCTCCATTTATTCACTTTGCATTGGCTGCACTGTAGGAATTAATCTTTCTTTTCTTCATTTCATTGCTCTTCCAGACAGCAAACTCCCCATTTGTAACCCTGACCTTGGAATTACTCTTCTCTCTTTTTACATCACCTTCTGATATTTTCAGGCCAGAGTTGCTCTCTCTCTAAGTCCTCAGATCTTCAAAGAGGTAGTATTCTTTTCCACTGAGGTCCAGTTCTTTTACCTTCTCATAGAAACATTTAATGTTGTATTTTAGGGTAATCTGGAATAATTCATTGACTACTTTACTCTTATGTAGACTAATTCTTCTATATAATCTTTATCTTGTATTATAGAGAGTAAAAATGCCTGGGGCAAAACCAGATTGCTATCTTTAATGCTAGTGTCAACTTTGAATCTGTTTGAGTAAAATCTCTGATTAACCATTCTCACTAAAGTGCAAATGACTGATACAATCTTAATGTTACTTCTCTCACAGTTATCTGTATGCACATTTCATCTCTCCAAACAAGATCGTATACTTGTGTAGGAACTGTGTAGTTCATAAAACTGTGATGACTCAATAAGGCAGAACAAACTGATATTATCAACCCCATTTCAAAGACGAACAACTGAGGCTCAAAGAGGTTGCATAGGACTTCTGCGGGTGGCCACCATGGAATAACAGGGTCCAGGTTTACCCCTTACCTGAAACAACTAAAACAAAAGACAAATATATGAAACAATGGTTTTCAAGACCCTGGATGTTAGAACAAAAGACAGTGATCTCTGAGAGTTAAGAAGCCAATAACGAAAGCCCTATGATTGCCTCAGCTTACTGTCTGGAGAGAGATTCCAGGCCAGGGCAGAAATGGGGAAACCAGGTAAAGCACAGTGGTCTTAAATAAAATCATTACTCTATTCTTTCATAGAACAGTGATTTACTGGAGGCTTCGTTATGAGCTGCAGTCAGCATTGACAATATGAAAACTAGTAAGACATTATGTTATTATTGTTATTATTGAGTACCGTGGACCATATGTTTGGTGGTTTGCTCAGAGGTGGGCTAGATAACCAGGGACTATCATTTCTGGAAGACTTCATGGAATGGTGGACCGGGCTTTTAAAAAGGGGTAAGATAGGGTAGGATAGGATAGCATGGGCAGTGAAGCAGAGTGAGCCTTTCTGGAGGGTTCTAAGCACAAATGTGGAAGCAGCAATGGGCATTAGAGATGGGTGGCGGTGAAGTTGGGGAGAGGGCGGAGGTTGGCCTGCCTGTAGCAGATGCTTTCTGTTGGAAAAGAAAGGAGATTCGTTTGGAAAAGGAGGTCATGGTAAAACCTTTTATGTCACAGAGGGGTTTTTAATTTAGAGATTGACACAGGATTCAGGCTGTTGATAGGGAGGAAAAAAAGATAAGCTAACTGGTAAATTTTAGAGTCAAGTCCACGATTATATGCTCATTAGCAATTTGCTCCAACCATCTATGCAAGTTATTAGACAATGTCTAATATATGTGCATAATCATTTATGTGTCTGTATTCTCTGGAAGGCAAACAGAGACTCTTTTTACCTTCTCTTCTAGGCAGAGAAGGTATAAATCAATAATCTGATCATTAAAGTTGATAGACTTTCAGTTTGGCCATACTGTGGCTATTGGATCTGTGATATATCACTTCTCCTCTATACAGCTCATTGTTGTCATCTGAAAACAGAGTCGTTGTGAACGGGTCCTGAAAAAAATAAAGGGAACATGCTTTGAACGCAAGCATCCTAAACAATTGTTATTTGTTATGACTGTTCCGTGATGAGAAAATACAGCCCCTACTGTTTTGGGTGTGTTTGAAGAGTACATACTTGATTTAAAAAAAAGAAAAAGGCCAATGTGTTCAAAGGTGACTGTTTATTTTCTTGTAGTCTGGAACCGTTTTCATCAAAACTGTTTTTTCTTGTAGCATTTTATTCATTGCTCTTACCTTTATTCCATGTCTCTTCTTGCCTTGCCCATCTGTACAGAGTTATAAAAGTAATCCCAACTACAAATCAAACAAACCAAAGAGTTGAAGCATATGGTGTAAATATTATTCATATATTTGTTTATTCAGATTTATGGCTCTATTAAAATATGAAAGAATCCGTAGTTTTGAGGAGCTGGCAGTGAGTAGGTCACCCAGTTGGGTAAATCAGTGACTCTTTTTTTTTTTTTAAAGATTTTATTTATTTATTTGAGAGAGAGGGAGAGAGAGAGAGTGCACACATGTGCATGGGAGCAGAGGGGAGGGGCTGGGGGAGATGGAGAAGCAGGCTCCCCACTGAGCAGGGAGCCGGATGTGGGGATGTGGGACTCAATTCCCCAGACCCTGGGATCATGACCCCAGCCAAAGGCAGAGGCTTAACCGACTGAGCCACCTAGGCGCTGCAATCAGTGACATTGTTGCAAAAAAGTGTGGGAAGTGCTTTGGTGAACAAGGTCTCAGAGGTGCCGGTAGAAACCAGATCAGCTGGCAGGGTTGTGAGGCCAGGCTGAAGATGTCCCGGTGCTGGGGACTTGGAGCTGAACACTGAAAGCCCACAGGAGCAGTCTAGTAAACACATCGCACTTTATGCAGAGGGGATGGGATGCCTAAAAGTATGAGTGTGTGAGAAACCATGACGTGTTCTGGAAAGGGCAAATGGATCTCTAATATCGGAGCGTAGGATGGGAGGGGAAAGTGATTTGTAATGAGCCAGGAGGACGGACACTGGTCAGGTCAGGGATAGCCCTGCAATCAAGGAGTGTGCATATTATCCCAAAATGGGATAGGGAAGCAGGGAAGGGGTAAAGAGTTGATTCGGTGGTGGGTTTTATCTGGAATATGTAAGAGGGACTCTAGGTGTGGACAGCATTCAGGTATGAATTATTATGGAGCCTTGGATCACCTTTGTATCGTCTGGTTCTTTTGCTTCTCTCACTGGCTGTTGTTACTGAATGTCTCTGGACTATTTCTTTTTTTTTTTTTTTTTAAGATTTTATTTATTTATTTGACAGACAGAGATCACAAGTAGGCAGAGAGGCAGGCAGAGGGAGAGAGGGGGAAGCAGGCTCCCTGCCGAGCAGGGAGCCTGATGCGGGGCTCAATCCCATGACTCTGAGATCATGACCTGAGCCAAAGGCAGAGGCTTAACCCACTGAGCCACCCAGGCGCCCCTCTCTGGACTATTTCAATGTGGATAACCTTTGGGACAAGAGAGTAGGGTGAGGAAAAAGATAAATTAAGCCTGTGAATAAGAGAGTAACTGTACCACTGGTTATCCAAATGACTCATGTATTGAGGGTGGACTGAATAGAATAAAATGGAAGCAGCTTGTGAGCAATAGTGCCCACCAAAGGTTAGCTATTATTATTATACATATTTTGTGTTTAGATACTTTGTACAGAGAGGTGATAACAGGCAGCATCTCCAATCCTTTTGAAAAATCAAAGGGGTATTATAAGTAAGTCTGGCAAAAGCATGAGGCAAGACAGGAAATTTTCTGAAAGAGCAGCTATAGGTCTGTGAATGTTCTAGAATGAGTGCCATGGGTAGTCATGAGTTTGATACAGATACATAGTAGAGTCCAAAGGGACAGCTTGTAAGCTGGAAGCTTACCAAACCCCTGAGGGTCAACAGAAACCCACAAATAATTAACCTTAGAGAGTGGAAATACTAGCTTGTTGAAGTTCGGAGGATATTAATAATGCTCTGTTTATCCAGTGATCCTTTCCCCTTGGGGAAACTAGAGTGCTTGGCAAGCAGCCTCATTACTCACAATCCTGCTTCTTCTGGGGCTGGCAAGTTTGGGAGGCATCGTTAGACACACCGTCATCACGCAATAGCAGTAGTGAAAGCTGAGAATAGTATTCCTCAGGCCACCCAGGGAAGTGAGGTCCATTCACCGATCAAGAAACATTGACAGAGTCCATACAAGTCTGGCATTCAGTAAGTGTCCAATAAAGTCTCAGTTATTATAGCCCAGTGTCTAGTGTATAGTAGATACATGGCATGATGATTTATTGTGGAAGGATCTAGAAATAAACTTAACCATGCTCCTAGGAGAGATAGAATTCCTGCTACTACATGTTCTTTCTCAGTCCCCTGTTGCAGGCCCTATTAGCTGATCATCAATCCTGTTCTTCTCTAGGACACACTATCCTATAGGTACACAGATTGACCACATTTTCCAGCCTTGTGGGAGTTAGGTGTTGTCACGTGACCGAATTCCAGCCACAGAAGGCAAACAGAATCTATGAGACCCCACTCCAGTCCTGGTCCTTAAAATCTCCTTCATAGTGTCCACTTCTTGTAACGAGAAATGAAGATGCTACAGGACCTCTCCCCCACCCCCACCTGCAAAACATCTATCAAGTCTGAACATTTCACGGTTATCTGAAGAAACTGGAAAGTACTGGATAATGAGGAGTGCACTCTTTGCTTGTATTCAGAATATATAAAGAACTCCTACAACTCAATGAGGATAATGAGAAACCTGATGGGTTAAGGCTCTGCCTGGTCATGGTCATGATCTCAGGGTCCTGGGATGGAGCCCTGCATCGGGCTCTCTGCTTGGCTGGGAGCCTGGTTCCTCCTGTCTCTCTGCCTGCCTCTCTGCCTACTTGTGGTCTCTGTCTGTCAAATAAATAAATAAAATCTTTTAAAAAAATGGGCAAAAGATTTGAACAAAACAAAACATACAAAAAGTAAAAAAGCATGTGAAAGGATGTTCAGCCCCTAGTTGTTAGCAACATGCAAACAAAGACCAAGATTGTTGGTCTTTATTTGATTGTTGGAAAACTCCACACCCACTAGAATGGCTAGAATTAAAAACACTGACAGTTTCAAGTATTGGTAAGGACGTGGAACAACTTAAAGTCTCAGACATTACTGGTGGGAATGCAAGATGGCACCACCATTTTAGTAAACCCTACAGCGATGTCTTACAAAACTACTGGGACCCAGTGGGTCCCACTCTGAGGTACTTACACAAGAGAAATGAAAATAATATGTACACATAAAGATGTATGCGAATCATGGCAGCTTTATTCCTAAAAACTAAATACTGGAACTCATTCAAATGTCCATCCATTGTGAATGGATTAGCAAGTCATGGTGTATCCATAAAACGAGACACTGTCAGTAATAGAAAGAAGTGAACAACTAATCCAATCCTCAACATGGGTTATGCTGAGGAAAGGAAGCATGCCACAAGATATTACATGTTGTATTCCGTTTATGTGGAATCGAAGAAAGGGCAAAATTTATCTTTATTGGCAGAAAGTTGCCTGGGGCTAAGGGTTGGGAGAAGGGACCAGATATAAAGGGGCACCAGGAACTTTTCAGAGTGTTGGAAATGTCTATATTTTGATTGTCATAGTGGTTATACAATGGTACACAATTACCGAAAGCTCCACCAAATGTATCATTTAGAAGGTGAATTTTATTTTATGATACATGAACCTCTCTCCCCTACTCATTTGCCAGCTGAGATCAGAGAGGCTTTGGAAGTCATGTGTTGACAATAGTAAAGCCCCATCACCCAGGGTCTTTAGTGAGTAAGTGGGACAGAACCCCCCCCTACTACCGCACTGCCCAACATTGCTGACCAAAGGATACAAACAAGAATTGAACATGGCTCTTGATGTTGAAAAACTCAAACTGGGATTAAATAATATTTGGAGAAGCCAAGTGTTCCTTTTCTTACCTCCTTAAAATTTGACAAGTCCAAGGGGTTTGTATGGTGTGAGACAAATAATGTTTTATTCCATTACCTTGTGAATTTTCCCAGTTGCTTCTCCCCTTTGATGAATTAATTCTTAGTCTTCATTCTTAGGCAGACCCTTCATATTCCAGAAACCAAGACCCAACTATATTAGGGCCAAATCTCAGTAGGTCCCTGGAGTCCTATGTCTACCACCAAAATCCAACCCAATACTGTCACCACGGTGGAACCATTTCTTGAGCACCTCCTTGTCAAAGAGATTTCATTTGAGTCTTGGAATTCATATTGAGGTGGCCTGAGTCATAAATGTGTTCAGTTTCTTTATTATATTTCAACATTTACTGTATTTATTATGTGCCAGACACTGTTATAAGCACATTCATCCATTACTCATAACAATGCCATGAGACGGGTACTAATATTACCTTCTATCCTATAATAGAGACTCTATTAACCTCTCTGTGAGGAATCTAGAGATTTTTAACACATGCCAACGTCTCACAGCTAACCTCGTGGCAGAGTTGAGATTTAAGTCAGGGATTCCACCTCCAAAGTTTGTTGATAACCACAAAACTACTATCTTTCTATTTACTTTATGGAAAACAAAAATTACATAAAACAAAACAAATCCGCAGCCTAAATACTTCTGGTTTAGGGTATGTTCCGTGCTGACTTCCCACTCTGATTATTACATAAATTACTACCAAAGATGGGAATGCTGGTGATATTCCCTTGGTTTTTTCCTGGCTCTCTGTCCCCTCAAGACCTCTGAGACCCTCTAGTAGATCCATTTGGTCCCCACTTTTAGAGTCAGCCCCATCCTTAACTCAGAGATGAACTGATACCTAGGAAGGATGTAAGGAGCTATAGACCAAAGCTCACTGACTTAGAATCAAGTCAATCTCCTGCTAGCTCTGCTGGGAATTTATCCTTTGGTTTGTGGAAAATGTGCTTAATTTCCAAATCACCACTTTCCAGTGTAATACTGGTGACTAGGTGTCTGTTTTGTTCCCCTGTGTCTAATTTTCTGCCTTGGCTACAGCTTTGAATACTAGTTCCTGTCTTGCTTCTCCAAATCCTAGAGATTATAGTCCTGGCCAGACCCTTGGTTCCCTGGCTAGGTTCCTGATCCCACCAGATATCCTGTCAGGCTTTCTCAAGGCACCGCTCACCTGCCTGGTTACTTTCCTGATACTAGTTCCAGGATATCCTCACATTACCCTATTACTGAAGCCTATCACAGCATGGTAGATTGGTCAGGTTTGGGGGTATCAGCCTTCTCATGGTTAGCCCATCACTGATGCTAACAGATCCCCGGTTCTGACCCAATCCCATCCTAATCCAGTGGAAGGAAGAGAGATACAGTAAATGGAGGAGATAGGGCCCAAGCATAAAGTTAGAAATAGGAGTTTTTAGTGGTCAGATATGATCTTAATAGGCTATAATGGCACAGGGAAGCTTTGTATGGTATAGGACCCCAAGTTCTTAAGACAGTATAAAAATTGTGTCTTGGAATCCTGCTTCAGTTTTGCTGGAAGGTGGGATGTACTTTTGGAGAGTTTATGGTCAACAGGTTTCAAATTAAATTAGATCTACAGGCTCTGTGCAGTTGCCTTACTCCTCATTCATCTAGCTGGAGTTCTTGACCTGGGGTCTATGTATTCCTAGTGATCTATGTGCAGACATTGGGAAATGTATGCCTATGAGTGTTTTTTTTTTTTTCTTTGAGGGAAGACTCAGTTGTTTTGGTCAGATTCTCTTAGGGACTTGTGCCTGAAAACTCGAGAAACATTCCCACAATTATCAGCAATGTAATTGTGAGTCAGGGGTCAGGGTCAGACATTTTTCATCAACTTTTTCTTTCCACATTGAGTTCTCTAGAACTTTCAAGCTGTGAATAAGGTGAAAACATGTAGTTTAAGTAAAACATAAACAATTATATACGTTCGTTACACGTAATCTATAATGTGCATACACATATAATTATACGTGTATTATATTACGTGTGTGTGTGTGTCTTGTGGTCTACATTCAACCCTGCTCTTTTTATTTCATTTTTTTAAGATTATTTATTTATTTATTTATTTGACACAGAGAGAGAGAGACCACAAGTAGGCAGGCAGAGAGAGAGGGGGGAAGCAGGCTCCCCACTGAGCAGAGAGCCCAACGTGGGACTTGATCCCGGGACCCTGAGATCATGACCTGGGTGGAAGGCTGAAGCCCAACCCACTGACCCACCCAGGTGCCCCAACCCTGCTCTTTTTAAAGACCAGTTGGCAAAATGATTCACTAGCTTTAGCACACAGTGCTTGATTGAAATTAATTTGATTAATTTGACAGCATCATAGGCTTCTAAGTAAATGAAAACAGAAAGTTTGAAAGACCGCACCCTGGGAAAAAGATCAGAATGCAGAGGCTGGATCTAGTTCAGATATACAACACAACATACTGCAGAGATGTGCAGCACAGAGAAGCACAAGAGACAGCTGGGTTTGGATAGGGTGGGGTTAAGGGGTGGGGAAGGGTTGCTCTGGGAAATATCCTACCCAAAGAGAAATGACCTGTTGTTTTCCTTAAAGAGAAGTTCGTCCTACTGAGACTTCAAAGAAAGAGCACTCCTAACCTTGAGGTTCACACTGAGCTAGGATTATCAACTGACACTATTTAAAAACCAGCCATGCGTCTATGTGGGCACAGCGAGTCAAAAGAGTGGAGAGAAGCTTAGAGATCTTCTAGTTGATGGGTCACTAACGCTGGTCAAAAACTCGTTTGTTTTTTGGCCCGTGGAGTGTTTCAAAAGTAACTTGAGCCAGTGTTGGACAATTCGGAGATTTCGCGTGATAATCAAGATTTGCATTTCTTGGGGCTTCTGGGTGGCTCAGTGGGTTAAAGCCTCTGCCTTCGGCTCAGGTCATGATCTCAGGGTCCTGGGATCGAGGCAGCATCGGGCTCTCTGCTCGGCGGGGAGCCTGCTTCCCCCTCTCTCTCTGCCTGCCTCTCTGCCTACTTGTGATCTCTGTCTCTCTGTCAAATAAATAAATAAAATATTTAAAAAAAAAAGATTTGCATTTCTTTTGAGGAATCTGAAAATGTTGCATCACTGGCCATGCATACCCCCAGGGCCCACAATTGGCAGTTGTCCCTGATACAAGGGAACGTGCCCCTGGAGCGCACTGTCTGGTGGGGGGGGGGGGGCAGGGCAGAGCTGAAAAGGCAGGGGTGAGTTAAATCACACACAGTAAAGCTGGGCCCCTCGTGACCTCTTACCCGGGGAGGGCCTGAGTCCCCTCTCTCAGAAGTTGCCTAGAGTGCCTGAGAACTCGGCTGGGCTCCCTGTGTGGGCCACGGAGGCTCCCGGGCCTGGAGTTTGTTTTATTCCTCTGTGGCAGGCAACATACTCACCCTTTACCCCAGACGCCTCCTTCCTGATTTGCAGCGGCTTCTTTCACCAACGGTTCCAACTTGACTCCAGTATCCACTCTCAGTTTATACTGCAACAGTATATACTCTTTCAGCAATTTCTGGTTGCCTATAATCTGTCAGTTTTGCAAGATGCTGAGGAATTGAAGACAAGACATAGCTTAAAGTGTAGACCTGTGGCTAAATGGAACTGGAAATCTTTGTAGGGAAAACCCGAGCCACGTTTGACGTATTAATAGAAATCTGTCCACCAGATGGCGCTCAGGAGCGTCCAGTGTAACAAAAACCACAACGCGAATGGGCGGCGTGGGGGGGCGGGAGAAGGAGCAAAATGTATGATGCGGAAGGACATTGCACCGTGACTTCTATTTCACATGTACGCTTATATCCTATCAAACTTCCAGCTGTGGCCTTCCCCAACCTCCAGGACTCTAGGTGAGATGTCTAGGTGAGACAGGGAGGAGCTCCAGCTCCCACACGGCCCGGTGCCCTGTCAACCCTATTCTGAAAGGGGAGCCCTTCCAAGTGAGACTAGGAGAGAAGTGCCCCTTCGGGAGGTGTGCTTCTGGAGTAAACACCTTCTTTTGGATGGAAGGCTCTTTCTTACCTGAGTTCTTTAAACAGTTCGGCAGCGTCCTTTAGGAACAAGCCAGGTCTCTCTTCTCATAGCTGCTTTGGTCTTGGTTCCTGGCTGTTCATCTGCTGTGTCATTGGATTAAATATACTGATATTTTAAATGTGTCATCTATTCTAACTGCTTAGAGCTTTTCAAAACACTTTTTCTGATGATAATAAGTTCATTAAAAGAAAGGCAAAGAGAGAAATGAATGATTTAGAAAGGGTATAATTCCAGTACACATAATTAAACTCTTGGAGATACTCACTGTGAAGAGTTTGGCATATATTCGTCTAGAACAGGGTTTCTCAACCTTGGCACTACTGGTATTTGGGGCCAGGAAATTCTTTGGAGGATTGCTCTGTGCATTGTAGCACATTCAGCAGCATCCCTGGCTTCTAACCACTGGATGCCAGCAGTGAATCCCGCCCCCCACCAAATATATCCAGTCATTGCAACATGGTTTCATACTATACATGCAACTTGCTTTTAAAAAGGGGAGGAGGGGTAGCGACGCCTGGGTGCCTCAGTCGTGAAGTGTCTGCCTTCAACTCAGGTCATGCTCCAGGGTCCTGGATTGTGCCTGGCTCCCTGCTAGGGGGTGGGGAAGGCTGCTTCTCCCTCTCCCACTCCCCCTGCTTGTGTTCCCTCTCTTGCTGTCTCTCTGTCAAATAAATAAGTAAAATCTTTAAAACAAACAAACAAAAGACTATTTAATAAGCACATCTTAGTCACCTTTCCATTTTGGAATATCTGATTTCTTACATTCTTCAATAATCATCATCATAATAACAATACTGATACAGAGTGAAGCTTAATTGATGTTTCTTTGCTTCAGACTAGATTTGTGACCTTGGGCAAGTTAATTTGCTTTCTAGGTCCTGGCTCCCTCCTCTATACAATGAAGTTAATCAAAGTACATGCCTCATAAAAGTTGTTATGAAATGTAATTAATTAATGGCTGAAGTGTTTTAAGAAGATTGAGAAGCACTTACGCAGTACCTACTATGTAACATGCATTCACCTGATATAGGTATTATGATTATTAACAACAGAAACTATTGAATTCTATTTACCTTGAGTTTGGCCATTGTATTTTCTGTTTTCTTACTCATTTTGACTTCTTTTTTTTTTCCAGTTTATTTCTTTGAGTTCTTTAATGGATATTATCATTTGTAAATAGTAATTCTTTGTGTTCTCCTTTCTAAAAGGAAATTTATTTTTGTGTCCTGTGTTGGCCAGAACCTTTCAAATGATGATAGTAATCCAGGAGATAGTAGATATTACAATGGGATGACCTTCAGTAATTCACCAGTGAATACATTGTTGACTTTTGGTCTGAAGTTAGATTTTTTAAAAATCATTTTTAAAGAAGCATTCTTTTATGTTTAGCTCCTTTTTGAAATACATTTTATTTTTTAGGGAAGTTTTAGATTCACAGAAAAACTGAGCAGAAAGTACAAAGAGTTCCCATAGACCCTGCTCCCCAGCACACACAACCTCTCCCACTACCAACACCCCACACCCCGCACCAAAGTGGTATATTTGTTACAATCTTTGGACCTACACTGGCACATCATTATCACCCGAAGTCCTTGGTTAATATTAAACTTCACTCTTGCTGTTGTACCACCTATGAATGACATCTTTCTTTAAGGTCTTTATCAAGAATGGATATTTTATCAAATGTTGTTTTAGCCTCAACTGAGTTGGTATGATTTTCATTTTTGAAAATGATATTATTGATATTAATGGACTATTGATATTAATGCACTTTTTCATAGTACTTTGTCCTTACCTCCTTGATAATGAAACTGTTTTGTCCTCATGATTTTTCAATTAGTGGTAGTGTCACATTTGATTCATTGGTATTTTTGATAAAGATTTTCATATGAAAGTTCATAAAATGGATCGGACTATAAATTTTTATCATGTTCTGTCTCATCAGATCATGAAAAGCCCTTGCAAACATTTGAGCCATTCTTAATTTGAGCCAGTCTTCTTTCTATTAAAAAATTCTTTTTCTGACAAACAATTAGTTTGTCCCTTTCAGGTTCAAAGAATATGGTTCTGGCAAACATTTTAAAAAAAAAATTGATACCAATTACTTACAATTCTTCCAAAACAACAACAATAATAACAATGACAACGGAAGAGGAGGGAGTACTTCCCACATCTTTCTATGGGATAATACCCCAATACCAAAACCAAAGACATAAAAAACTGGAGGCCAATATCCTTTATGGATCTAGACACAAAAACCCTCAATGAAATACTAGCGAATTGAATCTAGAATATGTAAGAATAATTACACACCATGACCTAGGATTCCCTGGGATATGAGGTTGATGCACCTTTAGGTAATATCTATTTGCCCTCCCTTCTACCCACCATGGCCAGAGATCTGACCAGCAGTACAATCTGGTCTGGTTAAAGCTAATAGACTTAACGCTTACCCTTGGAAATCTTGCCTGCCTACCCCTAACCTCATGAAGTACTGATCAGCTACTCCTTGGTGCCCCACTGGGGGTGTACCCCACACATCCATCCATGATGGACATCATGAGGCCTCAGCAGAAAGTATAAGGTGTCTCCAGAGGAGAAGAGTTGCCAGGGGTCTGAGAGTGGGACTAGTCAAGGATTCCCACAAGGGTTACTGGGAAGGTCTGACAGTGGAAAGCATCTTGCCATTCCCAGCATCTGGCAGGTGCTTAGTGCATTCTTCTGAGTGAGTAACTAGTCCCTGCCTTCCAGAGGCATGTAGTCTGACTGGGGTCAATCGTACATAATCTGTAACATTAACAGGTGGGAAGAGGCAGTCCCTTGGATGACCACTGGGTAACCGTGTCCCTGCAGCCAAACCCAGACTCTCCCAACAGACTTTATGATACCTAAGTGATCTTGAGGAAAGTACTAATGACAACATAACTCGTAAATGTTTTTCAGCTAACCTCTTTCCCATTTCATTTCACGTGCTTCCTCATTAACACGCTCATAGTTTTTTGCTTACAGTTTCTTTTTTTAAAATTTTAATTCCAGTATATTAATGTACAATATTGTATTAGTTCCAGGTGTACAATATAGTGATTCACCCCTCCCATGCCCCACCCAGCGCTCATCACAAGTGTCCTCCTTCATCCCCATCATCGACTTCAGCCATCCCTCTACCCGGCTCCCTGCTGGTAACCATCTGTATGTTCTCTAGAGTTAAGAGTCTGTGTCTTGGTTTGTCCCTTTCTCTCTTTTCCCTGCCTTAACTGGTTAGTTTTATTTCTTCAATTCCACATATGAGTAAAATCATATAGTACTTATTTTTCTCTGGCTGACCTATTTCATTTCGCATTATACTCTCTAGCACCATCCATGTCGTTACAAATGGCAAGATTTCATTGTTGAATCATTGGTGAATAATATTGCATTGAGCATATATACCACATCTCCATCCAGTCATCCATGGATGGATGTTTGGGCCACTTCCAGAATTTGGCTATTGTAGATAATGCTGCTATAAACATCAGGGCGCATGTATCCCTTTGAATTACTGTTTTTGTATTTTGAGGGTAAACACCTAGTAGTGAAACTGCTGGTAGTGGAATTACCCTCGGAAGAGGGTAGATCTATTTTTAACTTTTTGAGGAACCTCAATACCAATTTGCATTCCCAAAAGTGCAAGAGGGTTCCCCTTTCTCCACATCCTCTGTAATACTTATTCTTGCTTGCATTTTTTTTTTTTAATCGGGGGAAGGACAGGGAGAGAGAGAGAGAGAAAGAATCTTAAGCAGGCAGGGGCCTGATGTCGGGCTCGATCTCATGACCCAGAGATCATGGCCTGAAACAAAATCAAGAGCCAGCCACTTAACCAACTGAGCCACCCAGACACCCCTCGCTTATAGTCTCTTAACTGTCCCTGTTACTAGCCTGGAAGAGTGAAGCCTGTTTTGCATAAATGCATAAATCTGTTTACAGTTTATTAAAAAACCCAACACGTTATTTTTAGGCCACACTCCCTTTCAGTCTTGTCCATGCTCTGATATACATGCCCAAGTACGCTAATATTTTAGAGCAAACTCAGTCAATGATTAATGTAAAGGGGAAAACTGTTTGGCAGAATTCAAGCTCCCTAGGCCAAAGGTGGAAACAAACACAGAAAGCCAAACATCCACATTTTATATATTGATCTCTAAAGTAAAGACTCGTGAAACCCCCAGGCTGCCCCAGACTTGTTTTGTTGTCTGCAATTTGGTTCTAACAGACGTGTTCCACTTAAATTAACATAGCTGCCCTTAGAGAAAAGGTCTATGAGAAAACAGTCTTCCCTTTCAAGATCAATTACAAGGAAAACCTTGCAACTCTTCTATTCATACTGGCTGTAGGTCTCCAGCAGCAATCTTCTCCACTCTGAGATGTGTAGACTAAATGAAAGGCCCCTATGTTATGTCACAGTAGCCAAATATCTAAAAAGATGATGTGTACTCCAGTGAAGGTATTAGCATTGAGACTCCCTGCAGGTGTCTTATGAAAAAACCCACTCAGGAAGAACAGGAAAAGTTCTTCCAAGACCGCCCTTCCAACTGCCCTTGGTTTTGGTCTCTTCTGGTTTTGCTCTCGCATTCAGAAAAGTGAAAGGACCAAGAGCCTTGAAAACAAGGGCGTGCGTTTCCTACAAGTAAATCTTTTACAAACATATGCAGAAAGGGAATTTATCTCAGAGATTCATTTGGATATTTATAGCGAGGACTCCATTTGGCCAAATTCCAGAAAAAAAATCTTGATACTTGGGAGGGAATCTGCCAGATCTGAAAATGAAACTAAGAGTTTTATGTACATTTTATACCCACCAGAATGGCCAAAATGAAACAAAACAAAAAGAAAGAACAAACAGGGGGAGGCCAAGTATATAAACGGACTAGCGCTCTCAAACATTGTTTGGGAGAGTATCAGTTGCATGACCACTTTGGGAAACTGTTTTGAGACTATTGTGGAAGGCTGAGCGTACATATACGCCCTATGACCTAGCAGCCCCTCTAAGGTGAATGCTCTGGGGAAATGCATCACGTATTTACTGAAACGCATGAGGTAGAAAGACCATGGCAGCCCTATTCATAACAGCCTCAAACTAGGAATAACCCAGATGCCCAACAGAGGTAGAATGGATAAATAAATAGCAGTATATTGGTAATGAAATTCTACACAGCAATGACAGTAAGTAAATTACAACCTCCACCAAACATGGGTGGACTTCGTAAATGTAACATTGGGTGGAAGAAGGAAAACCAGAGAGTTAAGGGCACTTCCAATTACAAAAAAATTCAAGGACACACAGAATTAATGTATGGTGTTAGAAGTCAAGATGGCGGTTACTCTCTGGAAGGGGGCAGTGACCGGGAGGCGGCGCAAGTGGGCTTCTGGGATGGTAATAACATTTTGTTCTGAATCTGGATTTTGACTGCACAGATGTGTTCTCTCCGGGAAAATTCACAGGGCTTGTACCCCTGTGATTAGCGTGTTTTCCATAAGTATGTGCACTTCAGTGGAAAGTTTACTTTAAAAAGAAATATAATGTAATTATAGTCTGTATCCCCCAAGCTTTATTAGGCAGTTTTATGTAGTTATAGCCCATGATCCCCTTTATAATAATAATCAAAATCTTGATCCTTCATGCCCACCACTGCTGACTAGCTGGAAGTTTTTTGTTTTTCTCACTGTTCATTTCTCCAGCTCTTTCTGAGAATTCCCCAGAAATGTAGAACTTTAGTGGAATCACCAGGTTTTGGTGGCTGATCCCTCTGAGATTTCCAGAAGTCAGACCATCACCTCATATATCATCAGAGCCCCTGCTGACCCTCTCCTCTGTTGTCTAATGTCACTTTGATCACCTCTGGGTCCTGGTCTTGCCACTGCTGTCCTTCTCTGGACATCAGAGTCTCTCTCTCCCAGTCTTCTGTGCTCTTGTCTCTTTGGCCAGGACATCCACATGTCCAGTCCTTTTAGGAAGACCCCCACAGTTGCACTCTAGCGTGTCCACCCTCCTAGGACTCACAGGTACCCGGGAATGATGAGGGACTGGGAGGAGAGGTAGAAATAACTGTGCTACATGATGGCTGGAACAGCTGCTCCTAACTCCAGATACTACTGCTCAGACCCTATCCTAGACATACTTCCTTATTCTAGGTCATTTCTTCTCCAGGGGCTGGATGAGAGTCCCTACTATTCTGCCTCCCTCAGGGTTCTCCAGTTCACTAGATAGTGTGTTTGTTTCTGAACCCCAATTACAGACAAGCTTCCAGTTCCTTCCAACCGGTAGGGTAACGAACTCATCCCAATGTGCCCAAGATTTTCCCAGTTTTAGCACAGAAAGTCCCATGTCCCCAAAGCCTCCTCAGTCCCAGACAAACCAGGATGATTGGTCACCCTACCAACCTGGCTTCAGGGACCCAGAATGGGCTCCACCAGAGAAAGCTGGACATCCGTTTTAATTTTCCCCCAATTTTCCATGGCAGTTATGAAGATGATCCACCCAGAGCACACAGGACCTTTAGAGAACACTTTCGCTTATATTACAAGCAAGCCTATTGGCTACAGCTTGACAAGAAAATTGAGAAATGGAGACTTAAAAGAAACTTGGACCCACAGTCAACTGAAAAGACTGTCCTAAACCTGGCAGACCTGATTCCTCCCGGCCAAAAGGAAACACAGCTTAGTCAGCTCTTGAAGAGTCCAAAGCCGGAGAGTCAGTTGACTTTCCACACCAGGTCACATTCATAAAGGCATAAAGACTCACAGGAAGTGATTCAGATGATCAGAAAGTGAGCCACAGGCCATCACCAAAGAGAGGTGATTGGACATTGGCTGTGGACAGCTTGAGCTTCCTGTCAATCCATCAGGAGAGATCCTGGCATCAGATGGAAGACCCAACTTACAACAGGGATCAATGAAGCAGAGAAAATTCTCCTCCCATTAGCTGCAGGGTGAAGTAAACAAGAGGTTGAATTGGCTAAAGTGCATTCAATTGGGAGACTCCTTGTCATTAGACAAAGCTAAAGATTAATAAAACAGTAACTAGCTCGTTGTTCTCAGATAACACACTGGGAGCACGTTGATTTTAAGCAGTGATCCTTAAATACACCCAGACAAGGAACAGCCTGAAGTCAAAATACTCTTCACCAAAACAAACAAACAAAGCCAGTAACAGTGGAAAAACCACCCTCTTCCCACAAAAAAACAAACAAACAAACAAAAAAAACACAAAAAAACCAAGCATAAAATACTGCCATAGGAAATATTTGCACCTGGAATACTTGCTCCTGGAATACTTTTGTGCTGATACTAGAGTCTAGTATAAGTGAAAGATAAACACTTATGGATAGAATCGAGAATTTTACCATTAATCTTTTTCTGGGGAAATGACACCATTTGGTTCAAAGTCAGTTCAAAAAACCTTCCTATTTATGGAAAAAGGAGGAGCTGAATTGGAGAACCACTACCTTAAGGAATGAGTAAGACTCTTGGGGATTTGAACTCACCTAGCTTCAGACCTGTTTTCTTTTTCTTGTTTTTGTTCCAGACCCCTTAAGTTAAACATTTCCTATCA
>NW_019154093.1:82629292-82708106 GCF_002288905.1 Enhydra lutris kenyoni | reverse complement strand
CGATCTTTGTCATGATCTTCATTTACCTTGCAAATCCTGTTATTCAAATAGTTCAACGATGAATCAGATGTGCAATTTATTGAGATTTTACTGCAGGAAAGAGAGCTGGTTTCTCTCCCTTTCGATCTTTGTCATGATCTTCATTTACCTTGCAAATCCTGTTATTCAAATAGTTCAACGATGAATCAGATGTGCAATTTATTGAGATTTTACTGCAGGAAATAGAGCTGGTTTCTCTCCCTTTCGCATTGTCCTGCTTACTTCTTGCCCCTTGTGCTTCTAATCCTTTCCTGGGTGACAACCTGAGGACTTGGGGCTGGCCATATATACTCTGTAATGCCTGGACTTAGTCCCATAGTCAACAAACCTCATTCACCACTAAGCAAGTGACTTATCATCAAGGAGGGAAGGGTATAATGAGCCAGCTGCAAAAGAGTGTCTCTGGACTCCGATGACTTAGGTAAAGAACCACAAGGTCATCCCTGTGGTGTAGTTGAGCTTATCAGCTGTACGGCTCCTTAGCCTAGAGCCTATCAAGCTTGATTAGAACTCTTCTGCGGTGGGATGGGCTTCACGGAGGTGGGCTGATGGTTTCTAACTGTAGTTTAATTTGTCACGGTGTTGGCCGTTGGTACAACTGTGGGGGTGGGCAAATCTCCCACTATGTGCTCTGGTAAGCCTCCGCTGGGTCCATCCCCAGCACCTATCCTCTCTCTCTACTGTTTCACCTCATGGAGTGTGAGCTTAACTCAGTCCTTAACCGTTTTTTTTGTTTGTTTGTTTGTTTTCAGTTTCCTCCAGAGCAGAATCATCCCACAACACAGTTGCTGATCAGATGAGGTCATATGTGAGGGGACATGTTAAGAGTAGACACTTTATGGGGCACCTGGGTGGCTCAGTGGGTTAAGCCTCTGCCTTTGGCTTAGCTCATGATCTCAGGGTCCTGGAATCAAGCCCCGCATCAGGCTCTCTGCTCAGCGGGGACCCTGCTTCCCCCTCTCTCTCTGTCTCTCTGCCTACTTGTGATCTCTCTCTGTCAAATAAATAAATAAAATCTTAAAAAAAAAAAGTAGACCGTTTACAAAGTACTTTCATCTTGGTTAATCCTAGTTGGAATAGTCAAACAGAATCCACCAAGTTCTGTAAATCTCCACCAGGGGGCACCCGTTCATTCCAAATTCTCCATGCCGTTCTAGTCCGGATTCAGCAGGTGGAATTCCCGCGCTTTTTTTTCTTAGCCTTGAGTGGCAAGAAAAGGAAGAGTACTGCCTCATGCCCTCTCAGGCGTGAGACTGGACATGGCTATCATTTATGAATAGGACCTGAAAGATCCCTTTCCTTTATGCTCTTAGCAAATAATGCCCTAAATAATCGATTAGTTTTGAAGTCCATTTTTTTTTAAAGATTTTTATTTATTTATTTGGCAGACAGAGAGAGATCACAGTAGGCAGAGAGAGAGAGAGGAGGAAGCAGGCTCCCCGCCGAGCAGGGAGCCCCATGCGGGGCTCGATCCAAGGACCCTGGGATCATGACCTGAGCCGAAGGCAGAGGCTTAACCCACCGAGCCACCCAGGCGCCCCTGAAGTCCATTTTTATGGGAAAATTTTATGGTCAGCACTGCAGAAAAAGAAATGATAAAGAATATATGCATATGTATCAACTACATCAGAGTGTGGTAATGCGGGGAGAGACACTTTGGGGGGCAAAGTCATTGGCAGATGCGGGAATGGTTATTTATTTATTTATTTATTTTAGATTTTTTTTTTCTTTTAATTTATTTGACAGACAGAGATCACAAGTAGGCAGAGAGGCAGGCAGAGGGAGAGAGAGGAGAAAGCAGGCTCCCCGCTGAGCAGAGAGCCCGATGCGGGGCTCGATCCCAGGACTCTGGGATCATGACCTGAGCCGAAGGCAGAGGCCTTAACCCACTGAGCCACCCAGGCGCCCTGGGAACGGTTATTTAAAGTCTATCTTGTTCTAGATGTTTTACAGATATTACTTCACTTAGTCCTCGATCACAGGCTGGCAAACTATGACCCACATGTCAGATTTGACTGACTGTCTTTGTAAGTAAAATTTTATTGGAATATGGCCACACTCATTTGTCTACGTATTGCTATGTGCCTTCACCAAACAACAGTGGTGACCACATGGCGTATGTTGTCTATGGGATTTACATTCTGGCTCACAACAGGAAGGGTTTGCTGACTCCTGCTCTATAACCATGTGAGATAGGAACTATTTGCATTTCACTGATGAATAAATGGAAACTCAGAAGAATTAAGTAACTAGCCAAAGTCTCCTGTTAGTAAATGGCACACCTAGACCTTGGCTCAGAGGCAACTTTCTTTCCAGATCCCTTGCTTTTATTGCCCTAAAGTGTACAACAACCTCCCAGTTTATCCAGTGCCCACATGGGCTTGGTGTTTTATCTTGTGGATCTCATTTCTTATCATAGACCCAGACTACTTTGCAGTGTTTCTGGGACTGCACAATCTAATTTCAGCTTGTCATTCCTGTCTCCCTCCTGCTCCTCCCTGGTGAGTGTTACGAGAGTGGAGCAGGTGCTCCACTGCTTCCAAACACACCCATCGCTTCTTCACTCCAGGCCTCCCTTTTTTGATTCAACTGCCTCCAGGTAAATACCCTCCTCTGCCTTCAGCTCCTGTCTCCGGGAATCCTGGCTGGACTGCATATTCCGGCATGATCTCTTCCTCCTCCATCCTGGAGAGCAGTTCTCCTTCATGTTGATTTAGCATTTATCATATACTGCCTTGGACGATCTTTTAGATATGCACGTCTTATCTTCTATGGGAGGTTATAAACTTCCTGAACTCAGAGCTCGAGGACTGTCCACGCCCCGCTCCACACCAGGGAGGGTAGGGGGAAGACTGTGTCATCCACGTTGGTACTATGTAATGGCAGGTCCATTTGGCTGATGAGCATTCTTGCATGGAAACAAACTCTGTTCACCCTTCTCCACAACTCAGCACGTCACTGAAAGCACAATCCTGGCCCATCTGGATATGAGGTGTAAAATGGGATCAGATGAAGAAAACTGGGGAAAAGTTGCAAAGAAATAAGCATCCTTCCCCTATTTTTTAAATCGAGGACTGTGTTATTAGATTTCCCTTCAGGTGCTTTCCTTAGGACAATACAATGATTAACAGCCTGAGATCTAGAGTCAGACCCAGATTCGAAATCTATCACTTACCAGCTCTGTGACCTTGGGCAAGTTACTGAGCCTCTCTGAGCTTCTGTGTCCTCAAATTTATAATAGAAAAAGTAGTCATGCCTAGTTGGTTTGTTGTGAGGAGTAAATGAGGAGATACATTTAAAGATACATCTTAGCTCAGTCTCTGGCGCATATGAAGCTCATGATAATCACCAGCTATTATTTTTCCAAAGCTCTGTCCCTAGGTGGGCACCAGCTCTAAACATTTAGGACTGACTGGATCCTGTCCTCCCACTGCTGTGCATGAACCATCCTTCCTGACTGTGCCATCAATACCACAAAGTGGCCCACGGTGATTTGAGGGGTAACCAAGAAAGTAGATGATGGATACCCCGCCCGCAGCACCTGTATTTTAATAGCGACGCATGAAGCAGAAAAACAGATATTTCTTCTCATCCCCTTCTCTCCAAACATCATTTACAGCAGACATGTGGTTTCAAACTGGAGACAGAGTTGAGAAACAATCCTGAGTCCTAGTCTGCGGGTGTAATGCCTCAGGGTCTCTTGGGTGGGTAACTCTCTTGGGTAACAATAGGCTCCTTCATCTGCCATCTCCAAGAGAATCCGCAACTCATTTTTAATCTATGGTTACCTTGAGGCTGGAGGTTAGTCCCCTCCCAGCTATTCCTTTCTTCTCCATACTTCCGCAGCTCTTTATCCGTCCAGAACACACTTGAGATTTCAGATTTAAAAACTGACTCTACTGTAGAATGAGGAACTGGGTTGATGTGAGCAACATACAGATAGAGAAGTTATTGGTATTAACCATGGGCATTTAATCCAGGCTGGTTCGCTGAACTCTGGGTTCACAGCTCCTGTCTCTTTTCCCTCTGTATTTGGTGAGACAATTCAATATGGCCCTTGGAACCATCTGGTGTTTTCTGGTGACTGTGAGGTTTTATCCCTGGCTTCTAGTTAAGACTGCGTTCTATAGGGAGCTGTCTGAATTCTTAGATAGTTATTCCCGGGGCGCCTGGGTGGCTCAGTCGTTAAGTGTGTCTGCCTTGTTTCAGGTCATGATCCTGGGGTCCTGGAATCGAGCCCCACATCCGGCTCCCTGCTCAGCGGGAAGCCTGCTTCTTCCTCTCCCACTCCCCCTGTTTGTATTCCCTCTCCCGATGTCTCTGTCCCTCTTTCAAATAAATAAATAAATAAATAAATAAATAAATAAAATCTTTTAAAAAAGAAAAAGAATAGTTATTCCCCTGGTTTCTGTGCCTTCAAAATCTTTCACATAATCCTTAACTTTGAGACCCCAGCCTGGCACACACCCTTGTTCTGATTTTCTGGCATCTCTAAATGGAATCAACCCAATATCCCAACAGATGTGTCTCAGGGCACAATCCCAATGAACTATCCACTTCCCACCTGGCACTGCCTTCCACTCACCCTCCAAAAAAAAAAAAAAATCTTGACACAAGATATAATAACTCTCCATAACTCTTCCATTCGTTTTTAATGAGTCCACAGATGGGCTGTGCCCTTTTTCAGCTGACCTTTTAGAGCTGTTAAACTGGTTTGTTTATATTCAACAGCTAGAGCAAACGACCATGAGTAAAAATCTCACGGGGGGGGGGGGAGTGCACTATTTTAACTCTAGAGTTACAGATTCTCTTCCAGGCAGGAGAACACGCAGGTGTAATCAAAACACATAAGGCACAACCATGCCAGGAAAGAATTTCCCATTCTTCCCCGTGGGCTGGTGTGGGTAATTGGTATAAATAATTGTTAAGTGTTAATGATTAAAACAACTATTCAAGAGTCCATTCGTAACAGATTAAGGGCCTCCGGAAGCAGCCAGAAGAAACAGAAGGTCATACAGCGAATCCTGAAGTAGGAAGAGGAAACAAAGTTAGCAAAATAAGAGAGAAGAGTGTCTTTGAAGTCCTGCACAAAGGATTTCTGGCTTGAGAGTGACCAGAAAGTTAAGCCAGGAACTAAGTACAGCTGGAGGACTGACTATCGGACCAAGGAAAGTCTACTTAGGGAAACAGCACCAGGAAAGATGAGTGAGTTTACAGAAGAGAGCCCACAGGGCAGAGGGCCGACCCAGACTGACTGCCATGCAGGGAAGACATGAGCTCTCCATCTGCTCTGGGCAGTGTCCATGTCGCAGCTGACCAGTTACTCTGAGTACTGTGGAAGGGAGGGGGGGCGGTTACACAACTCCTTGAGCTTTGGAACCCACTCTGTGCACAGGGCAGCGCTGGCACTCAGTGGGGGAGCAGCTGAGGATAAGCACGAGGCGAGATTCCTGCCCCAAGAAGCTTCGAGGCTAGCTGGGGAGACAGAATCAAGAACTTGCATGAAACATCTCATGAACCAATGGAAACAGCGTGAAATAGACTGCAATCTATCAGTAGATGAATGGATAACCAAGATGGGCATGTGTGCACACGATGGAATGTCACTCAGCCATAAAAGGAATGAGAGCTTGCAGTCGGCAACAACGTGGATGGACTTAGAGGGTATTGGGCTCAGTGAAGTACGTCAGCCGGAGAAAGACAAATACCATATAATTTCACTTATACGTGGCATCTAAGATGCGAAACAAATGAAAAACAACAACAACAACAAAAACCCAGAGTCTAAAACACAGAGAACAAACTGGTTGTTACCGGAGGGGAAGTGGGTGGGCTGATAGGCAAAATGGGTGAGGTGGATTGAGAGGTACAAACTTTCAGTTGTAAATAAAGAAGGGATGAAGAGTACAGCCCTGGGAACATAGTCTAAAATTTGTAATAGTGTCATATGGTGACAGACGGTGACAACACTCATCGAGGTGGACATTGAGTAACGTACAGAATTGTCGAACCAACATGTTGTACACCTGAAACTAACATAACATTGTATATTGATTGTATTTCAACTTAAAAAATCTGAATGCCATAGAGTGCGAGTGTTCTGTGGCTCAGTCTATCAGGTCTCTGGGCATCTGGGGTGGGAAATACGGGAAGGGAAGGAGCAAAGAATTTCAAGGAAAAAACAGACGTTAAGGGTTAAAGAATGCAGCCTCAGCCTACAGACTTGAGGCCCGGAAGGCAGATCTAGACCCTGGATTATTTGGCATCCCTTCATATTTGTAGTCTTTAATAGGGAGGGCTGGTGAACCCTGATGATTAGTTACGTTAAGAAAAATCAAATCTCTCTTTATGATCAAATAAAGGGATTTATTATATGTGCAAACTACAGCAGACTATTTTACTTGTTTGGAATTATCTTTTGTGGCGCAGTTTTCCCAGCACCCGTAACTGGAAAGCATTAGTCACTCACACTCACCAAAGGCAGAGATAACTTACTTGGATATAACTGCACAGTCTTGTTCAAGATATATTTCCTAAAAAAATATTTTTCTCAAATCACTGTAGGAGTAGCAAGACCGCCTTTGGTATGTGAAGAGTGACTTTTCATTTTTCATCTGAATACCTTATTGTTCTAATTCCTTAATAGCAAGGATGGATTCACACTTCTCTTGTATCATCTATAACCCAAACATATTTTTGTACATTTCCTTTCTATTACTTATTCATTGGCTTTGACACTCATGAAACACTTACCACATTTCTGCAATCTTTGTTTTCTCTTCCATTTCCATTTCCAATTACATGACTCTATGGGAGGTATAAGGAAGGGATTAAAATTTACACTTAAAAAAAGCTCTCATTCTCTATGCTTTGTCATACACTGGCTTTAGAATTTAGCTGCCAGCTTCAGGTTTTCTTGGGATTGGGACAAGACTCTAGTTACACCAAGAAATATGCATGTGTGTAGCACAGAAAATCTCCACTAAGGTATATCCACAGACCTGAGAGTGTTTTTATATTTTTATCCAAGGACACTTACTCCTTGAGTGAGAATAGAAACAATTCACATCTCATCACTTGTGTTGAGAGTGTTGGTGGAAATCTGAGTTAAATGGCATGGAATCTCTGATTAATTCCCAGGTAGTTTCAGTGCCTCTATGGATTGTGGCTGGGGCCACTGGCCACGCCCTCCTGGCTGTTGGTCACCATGTTCATGTCCCTGAAATGCTAAAGCTCCATTTCCTCATCTGTGTGGAGATTAATATCTACAGAGTTTACCTCATAGGGTCACTTGAAGCTTGGATGAGATAATGAACATGAAAACATTTTTGTAAATTGGACAGTGTTGGCTTTTTCTAGGCTGTTATCTCGTGAGAGGGGGAGAATGTTAGATTGCTCGTGAAATAGTCCAGTGAGAATCCTGACTTACAGCTCTGCTTGGCTTCTCGACAAACACTCCACTTGAACCCGTGATTCAGGAGATCTAAGCAAGTGGGGTGCTACTGGAAAGAGCACTGACTGGGAAGTATTGATTCTGGGTCAAGTCCCCAACACTGCACTATACTGAGTTGTATGAATGTGTGTCAATCACTTAACCTCTTTAGTTTCTTTGTCTGTAAGATGAGATGCCTGGACCAAAAACTTTATATATTCTACAAATATGAAAACCATGGTTCCAGACTTCTAAGATACTCAGGATATGCTGAAGTATGCATAGTGTAAGGTCATGGACCTGTCTTCTTTACTGAGGTGTCCTCTGGTGTTATATACTAGGCCTGACATCTAGTAGGTGCTCAATAAATTTATGTTGAATTTAAGAATGATGGTTCAGTCACGGTAGTAACTGAATTGTAGGGGGTAATTTTACATGTATTTTAATGCAATTCTGTTCCTCTCAACAAAGATGAAAGGTTAAATACGTAACTCCATGTGGTCAGTAAGAAATATTTTTCTAAGACATTAAATGAATCCACAAATCCAAAAACATGATTCGAATTTTGGCTTCAAAAAAAAGTCATCCTGTCTTGAAGGGGATATGATATTTGAACTCGGGATTTTCTGGACCTTGTCCAGAATCTGTTCCGATGTCTTGCCTACATGTTTTCTTCTAGCACCAAATGTTAAGATCTAAGTCAATCAACTGAACTTTTATTCCTCCCCACCCCCACTGTCTCTCCCTCATCCAGGCCTCATTTGGCCTTTCAGGACGCTTTGTGATGGGTGCCAAGCTGTTTCTGGGCCCTGAGACTTTACACTTAGGATTTCTTTGACCCAGAGTCACCTCCCTCCTTTTCTCCGTCACCTAGCTAGCTCCTACTGTCCCTTTTAGGTTTGGTTTGAAAGTTTTCCAGAAAATGGCTCCTGATCCCGAAGGCCGGGTTAGGTACCAGTAGTACCCTGAATGTTTCTCTAATGCAACGTGTCTACATCATGTCATTTATCACATTAGATTGTTGTTAAGCTGTTAAAGTGAAGGGGAGAAGTCATAGACACTAGAGCTATGCTGTTGGGTGTCCCAAGCCCACTAGTCAGGTAAGATGGCAGGGATGCCTCATACAACCTGCCTCATAGGGTTGTCCAGAGAATTAAATGACTGACAGATTCCTGTGTGGGAGAACACAGCTTGGCACAGAGTATCATATAATGTTTTCCGATTCTGGTGTTATTATCTGTTTGGTCAACTCAAGCCCATAAGCTCCTTCAGAGCAGAGACCATATTTTATTTACTGTGGTATCCCAGCACCATAAACACTCCGTAAACATTTGTTGAGTGAATGGATTTTTCTTTTCTGTTTCATTGAAGCTATATTGGGGGACCCTCTTGCTTGACTGGAGATGAAGCCACAAGGATCAAAGAGAAAAGACGATGAGTGGGTGGGGGCTACTAGCCAAGTGGGCGGGAGGCTTAACGCAACCTTATTCAGCATAGGATAAAGTTTTGGTAACACCCTTTAAAAAGCTGTGACTGGTGGTAAAGGACCAGAAAAAGAGCATGACAATGGAAGTGATCATTGCTGGCTGTGGAGTTGGCAGACACAAAGACAGTAACCCCACTTCCTCCTTCAATCTGTGAGGGCTGAGCCATGTTCTTTCCAGTCTGTCTACCCTTATAGATGCTTCTTTTTTTAGTCTGTCTCATTACCCCAGTGCTGCATCCACTGTCCACACTCTTCCACATGACTCACAGTGACATTCAGGAGCCTGGCCCGTGCCTGATTCTCTAGCCTCTGACTCCCTGCAGGACCATTCTGCCCCACTCTCTCCAGTATGGCACCTCGGTGTTTGTCCTCACTGGGAGCGCCCCAAAAAACCTACTTCTCTTCTCCAAGACTCAGCTGTGGTGTCACCCCTGGGAAAGCAACCTCTGACAAGCCCAGTTTTCTCTGGCCCTGATTGCTTGCCACGTAAGCCCAGTCACAGAGTTCTCTCCCCGTGTGGTTATTGTTCTTTCACCAGATTCGCCATTACTACCTGTGGCTGCCATTTTGGTGTCCCTGATGCTGAGCACTGTGCACAGAGGGCGCAGGCATGGCTGGAGTTCTGCTGGGTGGAGCTTCCCGGCTCTGCCCTTTACAATCCCACACTGGATGTTCACATGCTTGCCTCGTGGGCTTAAATTCAGCCTCTGAGGCTTACTTCTGAATAACCTCGGTCTAATGTAGCCACCCAGAGCCTCCTTATTTGTGAAATAGAGCCTATTTGTGAATGTTAAATAAATAGATGGTTCCTTGTTTATGATGAATTCCATGTAGATGATCAGATCATCTGCAAATAACAGCTTTGCTGCTGCTTCTTTAACGTTTATGCCTTTGATTTTCTTGTCATTTGCGTTGGCATAGATTTTCAGTACCATTTTGAAGAGTAGCAGTGATACTGGCCATTCTTATCCTGCTTCTAATCTTAGGGAGGGGGCGTTTAAAATTTCTCCATTAAATCAAATACAGATTTGTTTTAAGAACTTAGTGAACTTGGGGTGCCTGGGTGGCTCAGTGGGTTAAAGCCTCTGCCTTCAGCTCAGGTCATGATCCCAGGACCCTGGGATCGAGCCCCACATCGGAGTCTCTGTTCAGTAGGGAGCCTTCTGCCCGCCTCTCTACCTACTTGTGATCTCTGTCTGTCAAATAAATAAATTAAAAAAAAATCTTTAAAAACTTAGTAGTGAACTATATATCTTTCTAGTTTCTGAAGTACAGAGGTGACTGAAAGATATACCTTGGCCTACCTTAACCTAATTTTTCCCAGTACTCACCATTTATTTTCCTCACCTCCCCATCCTTGAGGGAAAAGAGGTTCTAGGCTATTTGGAGTCCAGCAAGGAAACAATGTCTTGGGCTCATGCTGGGAGAAACATATGTAGGAAGCAGATTGTTCAAGACCTAACCCTCAGCCAAGTAAATCCCAGCAAAAACATCCCCTTCTCCTCCCTCTATTTCCTCTGATCAGATGGAAAATACTTTCGCTTATCCCATCCCCAAATTCTGCTCTAGGAAATAAGATAGTCTTTGACATCTGCATCCTTTACTTTAATGAACTCTTCATTTTTTTATACATTATACTTTAATAAAAAGTTTACTTTAAAAAAGTGGATCCGGGAATGCCTGGGTGACTCAGTTGGTTAAGAACCTGCCTTCAGGGGCACCTGGGTGGCTCAGTGGGTTAAAGCCTCTGCCTTCAGCTCAGGTCGTGGTCCCAGGGTCCTGGGATCGAGCCCCGCGTCGGGCTCTCTGCTTGGCGGGGAGCCTGCTTCCCACTCTTTCTGTCTCTGCCTGCCTCTCTGCCTACTTGTGATCTCTGTCTGTCAAATAAATAAATAAAAATCTTTAAAAAAAAAAAAAAAAAGAACCTGCCTTCAGCTCAGGTCACGATCCTGGGGTACTGGGATCGAGTCCCACATTGAGCTCCCTATTCACTGGGGAGCCTGCTTCTTCCTCTGTCTGCTGCTCCCACTGCTTGTGCTCTCTCTCCCTCTCTCTGACAAATAAATGGATAAAATCTTTTAAATAAATAAATAAATAAATGGATCTAAGAGAAGTTGCCCACAGTGAACAGTAATGCTGCTCACAAGTGCTTAAAAAAATATTTCTTCATTAAATGCATTCACCAAATACCTTTTGAGTTCCTATTGTAGGAGCTGAGCACTGTGCTAGGCTCTTGGGACAAAAGTATGAATCAGAGAGACACAGACCACACTCTGGGAGTTTCCATGCTAGCTGCAGGAGAGAGACAAAACACAGGAAAACAAAGTTTATTAAAGTGTTTCAAACATGAAGAAAACAAAGGACTGAGAGAAAGAAGGGGAATCTACTACAGACAGAGTGGTCTGAGAAGGTCTCTATAAGGAAGGGACAGTTAGGTTTAGGGTGGGAAGTAGTTATCCACAAAAGATTTGGACTGACAGTAGAGAGCTAGCCAGCTTTGGGCAGAGGAGAAAGAAAGGCCTGGCTGTGGGAATACAAGTTTTAGTTAGGGCTTGAGAAGAAGATAAATGCCACCAGAAAACAAAATAAAACAAAACAGAGCTGTATGTTATCTAATAATAAACCAAGTTACACAATAACTGTAAGGGTTGAAAATCTTTTGTTTTTGTTATTTATTTTTCAGCAAACATACCAATACAAGGATGAGAACATGTCTCTTCCAAGTTGGGCACTGACTGATCCTTGTGTTCTGTGTCAATCCAACCCTAAAAGGTGGTCAGTTTCCCACACACAGTCCTAACCAGCCTGGATGATGGAATTAGGGAGCCGGTACAGGTGTCTACTGAGAAAAAAAACATTTCACTGATAAGCTGCCCAGGTGAGCTCATTCTTGCCTCCCACTCTCCTCCCTCTTGCCTGAGAATTTTCACCATGAGAAACACCAAAACACATTCTCAGAGGACCTGAGTTAGAACTATTTCTGTTGAAGTGGGTAGACATCCAATTCAATTAGATAAATAAACACTGTAATGGTTAGGGATATTTAATCGTTCACGTAACTGACAAGTACAGGAATAGGGTGAATTGAAGACCTCAAATAAACTTCTTTTTCTTTCTCTGTCTTTCCCTCTTCTCCACTCTTTTCTGTTTTGATGCCACATTCAGGTTCCAACCTCTAACCTCCCTTCTCCAGCATCTTCAGGTTTTTGCGGTCTTTTCCAATAGCAGCTCCAACAGAGAAAGAGGGTTTCTTTAACCTTAGCTTCTGGGTCAGTTGCCCCTTCTGGATCCCTCCTTGGTCTGTGGGAGTGCCGACTGGCCGGGGGTGGGGGTGGGGGGGGGTGGTTTACAGACCTAGCCCTGGAGCTGCATGATTAAGAGGTAGAGGTGAGGAAGGTGAAAGGCTCTTCTAGACAAGACTAAAGCTGAGAGACAGACAGTTTCTCTGAAGGAAAATTAGGGCATTTATTCTAAGAAGGGAAATGCAAGCTGAGCCAGCCAAAAATAAGAGCTGGGTCCTACAGTCCATCTCTTGGCTTGCTTTCTTCCATACACTTGATTTAAAAAATGTCCCCACCTAATAGCCTGTGATGATTCTATGCATACATGAAAAGGTACTCACGCACACTCCAAAGGGAGAGAACTTTACTTTGGGTCTAGTTCCTGGTCCTTGACCTTTAAGTGATTTCTGTTCTGGTAGCTCATGGCGAAACTACAGATCTGGTGATGCCCCCACACAGTCCGTGTAAAGTGGTAGAAGGAAAAATAGGGCAAATCCGCTTGTAGCAAAGGAAAGGGAAAATAATCAGCCGCGAGGCTGTCCTATAAGATGCGTTCAACTCTGCTAATTAGAAATAGCAAGAATTACCCGCCAGGAAAAGAACTGAGTTGTCAATGACAGCCAATGGAGCTGTTTCCACTTGAACTCTTGAGAAAGATTCTTATTCATTATTTTCATTGCTGAGCACAACGTCAGTGGGAATTGGGGAGGGTTTCTGTTCTCAGGACTGAACTGCTTTCCCACCCACTTGCTCTTGTAACTCAGCAGTGTTGGGGTTCATCTACACTCTAGACCCTGGCCCGGAACTTTCTGTCTGTTAAAGAAAAGCCTTGTGGTTGATTCACTTTCCAGTCTTCAGTTTAATGGCCACCATCCTGACCTCTGCCTAGGGGCAACTGGAACAATGAACTGGGATGGAGGAGGACAGACAGATTGGCCTCTTGATGCAAGGCTATATCCTAGTGGTGAGCTCTTTTAATTAGGGTGACCTGCTTTAGAGCTGTCATTCAGGTGTAATTATTAATAGCACTCCTCCCCACACTCCAAATTGTCCCACTTTGGATTATAAATTATATGGTCACCCTACTTAAAATGGGGTTAATTCTTCCCTTTCTCGGACAGGGATGATACAGCAGGAGTCTGATGCAGACCCTGGAGACGGTCTTTCCATGATAAGTTTTTTTTTTTTTTTTTTAACCTTCCTGCCTTTGCTGTTACTCTGGAAAGGGCAAAGAATTTCCTTTTTTCATCCTGGCATGGCTCAATATATCTGACTCTTGACCATTTGGGTTGGCTGGCTAGAGTCAAAAAGGAGCATCTTTTAGCCAGGCTGTAATTTCTTCCTTCCTGCTTCTGAAGAGGCTGGTTTCAACATTAGCATGTCTCTTTCTTTTGAATATTTATAAAAACCGCAAGCAGTCCAAATGCTGACATTTGTCAATCAAGACCTCTAAAACTCCACCTTTGAAATGCTGGGACCTGGAGACCTTTTATTCGGTGTTTTTGATGACCTGTATCACAAAGATTTCCAATTCCCCAGCCTGGGACAGAGGGATCCTTTCACCTCTCACCCTTCTTCAGCTAAACTAGCTGCCCATTGAAGGATCTGTACTGTAACACCCCATACTCAGCTGTAGAGAACTCTCTTGGCTGCAAGAGATGGAACTGAAGTCAAAATAGCTTAAGCCCAAAAGGGAATGTTCTGGCTCATCTAACAAAAAAATCTAGGGTTACCTTGATCAAACAATATCATAAGGATTTGCTGGTGCGTGGGTTCTCCATCTCCATCTCTGTATGTCTGTATGTTGCACATGTGTGCATGTGTGCATGTGTGTGCGCACTCGCCCACCTTTCTCATCTTTGCTTCTTTTAGTAGCTGATCCTTTGTACAGCAATGGAACAAGGTAGTTGGTAGGTGATGATTATATACCCACCACTGAAGCAGAGCCCCTCTCAAAACGGTAAGGGCTAAGCTGGAAAGGGGATTGTTTCCCCAAAGGCGTTGTTACCACAAAAGGCGGGGAGGATGGATGCTTGTGAGGGTAAGGAAGCAACAGGTGTCCACCTCATGCTTGTTAAAACATGGAGGCAAATCTCTCCAGGTTCAATTCCCATTTTGAAAAGTAATGATGAGTATAGTTACCTATTCTATCTCAAAGTGAAGGGGAAAAAAGGCAAGGGTAAAACATTTGCTTATTTTTTTTTAAAGATTTTATTTATTTATTTAACAGAGAGAGAAAGAGAGAGCGTGCACAAGCAGTGGGAGCCTCAAGAGAGGGAGAAGCGGGCTTCCCATTGAGCAGGGAGCCCAGTGTGGGGCTGGATCCCAGGACCCTGGGATCATGACCTGAGCCAAAGGCAGCTGCTTAACTGACTGAGCTACCCAGGCATCCCAAATATTCACTTAATTAAAAAATTAAAAACATAGGCTGGGAAGTTAAGACTTTTCTGAAGTTGCTGTGTGCCTTTGGAATCTGCTGTAGAATTGGAAAACTTGACCTCCATCCTGTAACATCAGGGAGCCCTTGTGTCTCTCCCCTCACTCCCTACTCCCTCCCCTGAGGGCTTGAAGGGTGGGGGAGGATGCATGACGAGGGAGAAAGGAATGTCATTTCTGTCTGGTCTCAGGCTCTGCCGATATTAGCTGGGAATGTGCAATTTATTAATGTCGATCTGAGCATCTTCAGCAATGATATGTAACAGGAATTAGTTAATTCAACAAGTATTTGTTGAATGCCTGATCTCTTCTCCTTTCTCTCTCCTGTCTTCACCTCCTGCCTCTCGCCTAGACCTTTCCCATCAGCTTCCAAGCATCCCTAAGGAGCTCTCATCTTAAAAACTAAACAAACAGAAAGCCCACAAACAGAAATCGTCTTCCCCTTAGACCCTATTTCCTTCCCAGTTACCACCCCCTTCACAACCAAATTTTACACACGGAGTGTCCCTATTTACTACTTGCGTTTCCTGGCCTCTCTTGTTCCCATTCCTAATTTCGCCTGAACAAAAGAGTTTATGGGAAGAGTGAGACCCTCTGAGAACACAAACCTCTATGTACGGCTCTGTTATAGCACTTAAATGTTATGTGGTAATTGTCTGTGTGATGTCAGCTGGAGTATGAACTTTTTTTAAATTTTTTTTATTTTATTTTTTTTTAAAGATTTTATTTATTTGACAGACAGAGATCACAAGTAGGCAGAGAGAGAGAGGAGGAAGCAGGCTCCCCGCTGAGCAGAGAGCCCGATGCGGGGCTTGATCCCAGGACCCTGGGATCATGACCCGAGCCGAAAGCAGAGGCTTTAACCCACTGAGCCACCCAGGCGCCCCTGAACTTTTTTTTTTAAGTAGGCTCTACACCCAGCATGGAGCCCAGGAGTATGAACTTCTTGAGGGTTAAGACAGCACTTACTCAGTAAATGTCTTACAGTGGAATGTTAACATATGTCTACTCTGGGCATGGTGACTAATGTGTAGTAAGTGTTAAACAGATCCCTACTGAAGTCACCAGTTAACCGGGGTTGGCAACAAAAGAGAGAGACGGTTTTGGTATGGGAGGGAGGTGAGTGAAATTTTAGGCATCTTGAGCTAACTTAGAAACGTAGGAGGAGAATGAGGAGAGTGCGCTATATAGGAAGGCAGAAAATAGCTCTGCTGAGGGCATAGCAGGCCATGTTAAATGCTACAGCAAGTGTTTCATTTTTTCAAGCTGAACACTACAAGAGGCCGCTAGGTTTGCCAAATGATTATCAATTATCTTTTTTTTTTTTTCTTGGTGATGGTGGAGGAGGGACAGTTTTATTAGAACGTTACCAGACTGCAAACCCTTAGGAAGCTGTGATTTGCAGGGTCCCCCAAATGCAAAGATGACACCAAAATTAATTTAGGTGGACAGTCAACAGGGAGACATGCAATAGGAACTTTGGGGAGGTAGCTGATGACATCTGCACACTTCTCACCATCGCTACACCTTAAATGGATCCAGCCCATCTTATCCCTGTGGTTAAGTATCTCAAGAGAAAGAACTAGAGCCGCAACATGGATGTACTTTTCTTAAATGCACATTGAATGTACACATGCGCATTTGAAATGTGAAAGGCCAAATGGATAGGCGTGGTCATTACGACCCTCTCTCTGGTTACTTTTCAAACACATTTTAGAGCATGTTGGAACTCTTCCTTTCCTAGCTCAGTTCATTACATTCTGATCACCCTCCTTAAGGGAAGAGAGCACTGCTTTTCTTAAGTCTCCATGTGGCCCCTCCCTGATTTTTCCCAGGAGTGTCCTGGGTATGCAATTCCAGAATTAGACAGGAATTTGTGGAGGACTGCTGATAGGCTGGGCTGGAAGTGGAGTTCTCTCTTATAGCCAATGCCCAATGTTCCTAAACCCCTGATACAGATGGCCATACAGTGGCCATCGCGTCTGTTTGTAAGGCGGACGAAACCAAATCCTAAACGCGAACAAGAGAAAGAGAAACAGAAATTCCACCATGCTCCTAAGTCTGCAGCACAGGTTGTTTTGTTGTTGTTGTTTTACGTGTCTTGGAGTTAATTCATGCAATTTGTCTTCAATCTCTTAATTTAATTACTTTTCTTGAAAACACGCCTGGGACAAGGCCAACATGGGAGAGAGCAATGTCAAGGGGTCAGGATCTGGAAACAAAACAGGGTTACGGTTTTAAGGATGAAGCGCCCAAATCTTAAGGAACCTGAATTCCTGGTGAGCAGTCAAGTTCTTTATACCGCCCCCAGCAGGATTCCGGCGGTTTAAAAAAGACAAGGAAAAAGAAAAATCTATTGAAAAAACAAGTCAACTCAAAAAGAACCCACCCCAAACTTCCCCCTATCCGAAGAAATGGCAGCTCTCACCGCAGAGTCCTCCCGCACCCCGCGATAGCTCAGCGACAGGCCACCAGCTGCGGGGGCCGCCGCGTTCGGGAGCGCGGAGTCACTCTCGGCGGGGCCGCGGGGCGGGGCGGGGCGGGGCTGCGGGGCGGGGCCGTGGGGCGGAGCAGGACCCCGGGCTAGACGCCCCTGCCGCTCCCAGCCCTGGAGCGCGAGGGAAGGAGCGAGCGCGTGTCCTCGCGTGCGGGGTGCGCGTCTGGAGGGGGAAGCCTCCGCGCCCCGGGCCCTGGTAGCAGGAAGTCCCCGGGAACTACAAATCGAGGCATGCTGGGAACATTCCCCTGCTCCTCCCAGGAAATGTCCTTTGTCCAGCCCTACAGGAAGCCCCAGTGAGGAGTCAGCCGGGCAGCCAGCCAGTCAGCCAGCCAGCCAGCCAGCCAGCCAGCCAGCCAGCCAGCCAGCCAGCCAGTCAGCCAGCCAGTCAGCCAGCCCGCGGCCGCTGCAGACGCCGCCGCCGCCGCCGCAGCAGCACAAGGGTAGACGCCGCGCGGGGCTCCGGCCGGGGCGCGCGCTGCCCTCGCTTCTCGCCGCCTCTCAGGTAGGAGCGTGGCTGCGGCGGGGCTCTCGACCGGCTGGGGTTGGTCGGGCACCCGACCCGACCGCTGCGGGGATGGGCTGTACGCCTGCGAGCGGGTGGCGGAGCGGCTGGGCGAAGTTGTGCGGCGCGCGCTGGACCGCTGTCCGCTCTCCCGGGGCGCAGGGGCCCAGCGCGGGTGGGGTGCTCTTGGCGGCCCCCGAACCCGGGCTGCGCTCCCTCCGGGGTCTGTGGCGAGGGGCGGGGAGGAGGCGGCTGAGACGCTAGGGAGGAGGAGGCAGAGCGGCGAAAGCGGGTGGGACCGTCCCGCCGACCACCGAAGGGGGCATCCGAGACCCTCGGAAAAACGGAGCCCAGGGAGGAGCTTGGAAGGCAAGGAGAAGGTGAAGGGCTTTGTGTGCAGCTGCGGACAGGGACCGAGTATGCTTCCTTCCCTTGTCTGTCTGCTCCCCCAGCCCGACTCGAGGCTGGAGGGGTGGGGGTGGGGCACTTCAAGGAGGGGCAGCGGGTCCTCTTGGGTCCCTGTGCTGTGTGTTCCTCCTTTGCCCTCTCCGCTGCATTCTAGCCGACTCACATCAGCGGCTTGGGCTGCCATCAGACTGGGCAAATGGCAGAATAAGGATGAGTGGGTGGGAAGATGGGCAGCAGCTCGTCACCCCGTTTAGCTGTGGTAGACTTCCCAACCCCAGAAGTCCAGGTCTGCAGGTGGTTGGGTAGCGGGGCAAAGCTGATACATTCACCCAAGGATAATGCTGTGAGTGGAGGCATGGGGGTGAGACGCGTGTTGGGAGGAGAGGGCGAGTAAGAAGAGGTTGAGGTGGGAGAGCAGCGGCAGCAGGGGCGCTGAGTGTACCTATGAGCCAGTGTACACTCTGGCCAGGCTTCGAGAATAGGGTTACCACTTCCTCTGGGACTTTCCACGATTTTCCTTTTTCCTAACTGTCCCCCCCCCCCCCCCCGCCAGGAGTGAATCACCCACCCCTTGCTACAGTTCAATTTGGGCTTGTTGCATCCCCGCTTTTATAGCGGACTTATTTGTCTTTTACCTGGGGTTGGGGGTGAAATGAATACGCTGCATCTCCTCTGGCCTTATGCTCTTCTCTGGGGGACTGAGGGTGTGGTGAAGGTGGTTGGATAATGACTAGCAAGTTAATAGTCTTTGAGGAGCTGTGATGGATGAGTGGGCAACTTTGAACACGGCCCAAGTGTTATTGCTGTATCTGAACTCACTTGACCAAGGGGCCTCTGGTTCTCCTTTTCCCCTTCCCCTGTCTTTTTTTTTTTTTTTAATGCTGTACCCAGATGGTTACCTCTTTCTCTTAACAAGACAATAAATGGATATTAGTTAATGTGGAATATATTTTAAGAGCCAAATGGACCTTTAAAAATGACACTTGGGTGGTGAGGCAGGAGCACCTAAGGCTCATGGTTAAGGAGGATGTGGTAGGGCACAGAGCCCTGCACCTTGTATAAAGGGTTTGTAGGGAGAAACACACTATTTACACTGATTTCTGTAGGAGAAATGAAGCATCTGAAGGTAAGGTAAGAATGGGGGGGTTGGGGGAGAAACCCAGGTGTCCAGGCTGAGGGCATGAAGATGGCAAAATAAAGGGGGAAAGCTCTGTCAGTTTGGAAGATGATTTGGAGTTGGAACATTTTGGCTGTGTGTGCGCGTGCATGTGCGTGTGCAAATGTTGAAGGTGGAGGTTGTTGTTGGGGGAGAATTTGATGTCAGATTTCCAGCTGGGCCCCCGAAGAGAATAAGATGGCACCAGAGTGAAGCAGAGCCATAAAGGGAAAGTCAGGCCACCCTTTACATTACATACAAAGGAAAACATTGATGGCCTTCAAAAACCATTGGGATTAAGGAGGTGAATGGAAACAAATCAGACTGGGGTAAACGAGCTGGTGCAGCTGGAGGGAGGTGGTGGTAAGAAGCTGACCTCACCGAAGGTTGTATGACTAAGGCCTATGGAGTTGCACCACATTTCCTCCCCCACCCCACCCCCAAAAAAGCTCCTTGGATTTCCTCAGAATCTACATGTTTGCCTCATTTCTAGCATCCGGCTAAGGGAAAGAGAAAGGGCAAAAATTGATGATAAAGAGGGTAAATTAAGACAAGAAAGATATTGCCTGCTCATGGAGGGTGGGAACCCTTTCCCCCAAAACTGCAGTGCCGTTTTAAGAGGTCTGGAGCCTGAAGCTATGCCAGTGCTATGTTGGCTTTTCTTTGGATCTAAGATCTGATTTCTTTTCCTTCTCCCCCCCCCCCACCCCTCCTGAACAGGTTTCTTAGCACTATGTAATGTACTCAGTATAATTACCTCCTTAGCTGGGCATACAAAACCTTTCACGGTTCTGGGCCCACCTACCTCCATTGGATCCAGGGCACCCCAAAATACCTACCCATTCTTGCAACAAACAGCTCCCCATTTCCAGACGCCACAGATAGATTTCCCCCAGTGTCTCCACCACGTTGAATTCCATGCTTGTTTGGCATCCCTGCATGGCCTCTGATTAGTTTCTGCAAATTCTTGCCTATCTGATGTAGCACCAGTCTAGAAGGCTTCCCAGACCTCCCAGTGAGAGTTCATCCCATCGCCATGGTACTTTGTATGCTTGGGATGACTCCTACTTCTGGTCGGCCTTGTGATAGCTAGATGTTAATTTTATGCCCTTGGGACTGTAAACCCCTTGAGGGCAATGGCTTTCACTACCTGGTGCTTTATACCTAGCAGTGCAGAGCAGATGTTTCTTTGAAATGCATGAGTAAATGAGGAATGAGTGAAAGAATGCATATGTCTTAATTTATCTCTTTCCTTTTCTATAAAAGGGGTGAAGCCTTTCTCAGACCTGTGAGGATTCCTCGCAGTTGTGAATCGAAGTCATCTGGGTCATGAGAATCTCTGGTGCTTTTCCGTGTGCTCCTGGATTAAGAGGCCCTAAAAGAATCCATCACAATGTCTAATACAAAGACACTCATTAAAAGTTTGTTGAATAGGTTCTTTGCCAGCCTATGTTTTCGAACTCTTATAGACAAGGTATGGAATCAATTAATCCCAGGTGGGTAATTAGTGAGTTTCCTCCTGGCTCCTGGACTGAAGAAGGTGACTGTTCTCTCTCAGTTGTGCAGGTGAGATGTACTTTCTAGAAAGCAGCACGAACAAAGGCCGTCCTGGTATTTGGCTGTGAAGCCACTGACATCTGTCATGTTGCTTTGATTTTTATAGTCCAAGCCATCTACCAGGATTAAAATGTTGTATGTAAAAGTGCAAGGCAGATCAGACTCTCAGATTTTCCCCAAAGGTGCTGCCGTTTTGTAGTCCCTCACTTAACCCTAACTGGACAGCTTTTTGTGCTGCTTTTTGCACGTGATGACAGCACCAGTTAACTGTTTATTGAACATCTATGTATCGACTATTGAACTGGGTAATTTCCATACATTGCCCTAATCCGATAACTTATGTATTATTCTCTCCATTCAAAAATTGAGGGTCAGAGGGAAGTTAAGAAACTTGCTGTAAGTCCCAGTTTCTGATCTGGAAATAGGCTGGAAATTTGGGTCTGTTCAGAATAGGTGGATCTTTGCTTACCCTGGGAGAATATTGCCAGGTCTCCCTTCCTTCTTCCTCTGAGATCCCTCACTTTCCAAATTTCCTACCGGGAACATTGTTGGGTTTTTAAATTCATCCTACTAGATCCCATTCTTAGAGGCACTGGTTTTTCATAAATTTGTTATTCTTATGCCCTTAAGCTCCCACGGGTGTCAGTTCGAAAGCTCGGGTTCAGAACCCCTAATAAGATCTTTGAGCACAGAACTGTTTGCCTGGAATCCTTTTCCTCTCTCCCAGCCTATCTGAATTCTTTCTGTTCCTCCCTCCCGGCCACCTCTTACCCTTTCTAAGCCGCCTTTCTTGACACTCCAGGTCACATGCAGCCTCTCTAATTTTTTGTGTTGTCTGAAATACCTGGAGCTCAATGTCTTCCCAATGAATGCAAACCTGAGTAAGCCACCACCCATGTGGGAACACTTGCATATTCCCTGCTCATGGCAGGAACCATATGTCCAGAACACAGCCTGGCATACAGTGGACCTTCGGGAACTGAGTTGAATTGACCATAAATTGGTAATGACTGACAGTGCAGAAATGTAGACATGAAACATCATTTGCATGTTGACAGTTTGGGAGACAGGTCAGAGGGATCGTTTTCTTAGTTAATTTTCATCCTTTTCATGTGACTGCCACAAGAAATAAGCACCTTCTGGGAGCCTGGGTGGCTCAGTCAGTTGAGCGTCCAACTCTTGATCTCAGCTCAGGTCTTGATCTTGGGGTCGAGGTTCAAGCCCCATGTTCGACTCCATGCCCAATTTAAAAATTTAAAAAAATAAAAAAGTAAAAAGCACCTTCTGGAAATATGCCAAAGCAGACCTGTGTGTTGCTGAGTTTCACGAGCTTGAGGTTGACTCAGACATCACTGTTAAGTGATTACGGTGTTTTATTGATATTAGGTAGTATTGGGGGGGTGCTCTGGCCTCAGTGCCTGCCCCCTTGAAGTCGTGCCCACCTCTCCATAATATTGTAGGAAGGGCCTTTTGTTGCACATCTGAGAAAATCAGAAGTTTCCTTGCTTCTGCAGAAACAGTTTGGGGAGGCAAGAGGTAAGGCTAAGGTGAGGAAGGAATTCATTCCTTTTTTTACCTCTGGGGGAGTAGCATCACTTGGGTGGGATATGGGTTTGGGCTTTATTGTATCATGTATTAATGGGGATGGTAGAAAGGTCAACCGGCTTCTCCGTTTCCGGTGGAAAAGGTGCTTACCCTCCACAAGACTGAATCCAACTCCAGAGGCTGACTGTGCCACCTTTTCCCCTAACCTCAGGGCAACACAGCACTTTGGAAGCCTGCATACAAACACAGTGTGCTGTGGGTTGTTGTTAAGCACAGGAGTCATTTTAAAGAATTTTTTTTTAAAAGATTTTATTTATTTATTTGACAGAGATCACAGGTAGGCAGAGAGGCAGGCAGAGAGAGAGGAAGAAGCAGGCTCCCTGCTGAGCAGAGAGCCCGATGCGGGGCTGGATCCCAGGACCCTGGGATCATGAGCTGAGCCGAAAGCAGAGGCTTTAACCCACTGAGCCACCCAGGTACCCTGCACAGGAGTCATTTTAAAGGCAAATAGGATAGTTGTTGCCATTCCTGCATTTGTTCAGCCATTCACTGCGTATCCATAGCCTGGCAACAGTGTTCCAGCTAGGTGTAGGGAAGGACATGTGCAAGTCTTCGTGTCCCCTCCTGCAAAGGGTGAAGTATGCATCTTATATATAGCCATATAGGTGCAGCTTTAATTTGCTAAAATGTATGTAGTTAGGGGGGAAGGCTGTACTTGTATTCTGAGGGGCATTTTAAAGATTTTATTTATTTATTTGACAGAAATCACAAGTAGGCAGAGAGGCAGCCACAGAGAGAGAGGAAAAAGCAGGTTCCCTGCTGAGCAGAAAGCCCTATGCGGGGCTCTATCCCAGGACCCTGGGATCATGACCTGAGCCCAAGGCAGAGGCTCTAACCCACTGAGCCATCCAGGCGCCCCCTGAGAGGCATTTTAGATATGTATTGCCTTCTGAGAACTTTTCTTAGGGTCATATCCTAAGTTAGGAACCATTCTACCTGGGTCTTATTAATAATAAATGTGTCACTTTTATCATTTCAGTGCTGTGCATATTCAAGTGGTTAGCACACCTTTGATGCTTGATAACAGGCGGGGCACCACTGGAAGAACATACTGCCCTTTTTGTCCCCCCACCCCACACACACACCTGGGAACCTTTGATATTTCAAAGAATCACTGTTACTTACTTTCGTAGTCTTTTTTTCTCTTTTTTTGATAAATCTCTTAGGCAAGTATCGGCAGTGATTTCTGTTAGCAGTAGGTGGTTTTGAGAGCAGTAGATTTTGGTGGTACCTGGGTGGCTCAGTTAAGCGTCAGCCTTTGGCTCAGGTCATGCTCTCAGAGTCCCGGGATCAAGCCCCCAGCGGGGGCGGGGAGCCTGCTTCTCCCTCTCTCTTTGTTCCTTCACCTGCTCATGCTCTCTCTCTTTCAAATAAATAAATAATATGTTTTTTAAGAAGTGGATTTTTAAGATTATTTCATTAGAACGTAACCTCCACAGAACAGAGCCCAGAATAATGGGTAGTAGTAGCACATGGTAAATGTTCAGTAACTGTTGAGTGAATGAATGTTATATTTTTAAAATATTTCATTTTGATTTTTTTCCCAATAGTGTGGCATTGCCAGTTTTCTACAGTGAGGTGTGGCGCAGGGTGCGTGCTTATGTGCTCTATAAGCAGAGGAAATAGATATAATTTTGTAAAAGGTAGCCTTTATTAGTAGAGCAGTTTTAGGTTCATAGCAAGGTTGGGCACAAAGTACAGAGAGTCCCAGTGTGGCCTATGGCCCTACAAATGCACAGCCTGCCCCTTTATCAACCTCCCATATCAGAGTGGTGTGTTAAATCCATGAACCCGTATTGACACATCATTATCACCGAAAGTCCGTAGTGCATTTTAGTGCATTTTGGGGTTGTACATTCCATGACGGTTTTGACAAATGTGTAATGACATGCGCCCACCACCCTAGTATCATACAGAATACTTTCATGGCCCTAAAACATCCCCTGTGCTCCACCTGTTCATCCTTCTCTCCCCTCTGACTCCTGGCAAATACTGTTCTTTTTTACCATCTCCATAGTTGGCCTTTTCCAGAAGGTCATATGGTTGGAATCATAGTGTATATAGCCTTTTCAGATTGGCTTCTTTCACTTAGTAAGAGCCATGAAGGTCCCCCCATGGCTTGTCATGACTTGCTAGCTCATCTCTTATTAATTAGCTCTGAATAATACTCTGTTTTCTAGAGGTACAGCAATTTGTCCATTGATCTGTTGAAGGACATCTGGGTTGCTTCCAAATATTGGTGATGATGCATCAAACTGCTGTAAATGTGCACATGCTGGTTTTAAGTGTAGACAGAAGTTTTCAACTCATTTCTATAAATATCAAGGAGTGAGAATATTGGATTATAGGGGGTAAAATGCTTATTTAGTTTTGTAAGAAACTGCCAGTCTGTCTTCCGAAGCGGCTGTCCCATTTTGCATTCTCAACAGCAGTAAGAGAGAGTTCCTGTTCCTTCACATCCTCACCAGCATTTGGTATTGTCAGTGTTCTACATTTTTTTGCTATTCTGATAACTGCATGGTGGTATGTCATTGTTGTTTTAATGCATAGATCCCTAATGACATATCACATTGAACATCTTTTCATAGGGCTTATTTGCCATCTATCGATCTTTGGTGAGCTGTCTGTTTAGATCTGTTGCCCTTTTTTAAGTCAAGTCGTTTATTTTCTTACGGTTAAATGTTAAGGGTTCTTAACATATTTTGGATAACAGTTCTGTATCAGATGTGTCTTTGTAAATATTTTCTCACAGTCTGTGGTTTGTCTTCTCATTCTCTTGATACTTTTTTTTTAAAATATATATATGAACTTTTACTTTTTTTTTTCTTTTTGGTGAGTGTACGTATGCCAGTTCTAATTTTTTTTTTTTTTAAGATTTTCATTCATTTATTTGACAGACAGAGATCACAAGTAGGCAGAGAGGCAGGCAGAGAGAGAGAGGGAAGCAGGCTCCTGCTGAGCAGAGAGCCCGATTCGGGGCTTGATCCCAGGACACCGGGATCATGACCTGAGCCGAAGGCAGAGGCCTTAACCCACTGAGCCACCCAGGCGCCCCTGCCAGATCTATTTTAATGTAAAACCAACCTACCCCAGAAATGAGAAATCACATGTGAAATAAACCTGAAGAAATGCTCCCCTGCTTTTTTTCTTTTTTTAAAATAAGGTAAATGTCAGTTGAATTCTACCAGACTGTGGCCTCAGTCTGGATTAGCTTGGGGGCACTTGCTATAGGAACTCTTTAATTTCTGTTTCCCTACTCGCTACTAGGTATTGTGTGTATTGATTGAATTGGTGGTTTGGTGACTATTTCTGGTCACCTACTTTCTGTAGAGCATGTACCCTTTTTACAGATTCCTTCAAGAGCCTATGTGTGTCTCATAGCTTAATTCTGGACCCTTAGGAAAAGGGTTTGTTAGGCTGATTGCGTGTAGGTGAGAAGAGAAATCAAGACATGCATGCCCTTCCTATTATACTAGTAAGAAAACCAAGCCAAAACACAAAACTCTTAAAAACTGCCAGAGGATAAGCTTTGGTCTGAGTGGACACTTTCAGTGTTGAGTATCAGTTTTTCCTATGTTTGATTGTGCTTCCTGTTCTACCTCCCCACCCACCCCCTCCCCAAACACACAACTTCTGAAGTTATTAGTCTCTTTTTCGCTCATGGTTTAATTTCTGTTAGTTCTAGTCCTGTCTTTCCTCCAGGGATGAGAGAGAAGCAGCTGTCCTGTCAGGCTGGCAGAGTCTAGTGGCGTTTCCTACCTTAAATACAAACACAGCTCCGCGCCACCTCTGTTCTTTGCAGAGCTGAACTGAATGTTAAAATCTTCCAGTGGAGGGGAGGATTCCAACAGGACAATTGGATGCAAATAAGGGGTGCTGGCGTTGGGCCAAGGGATGCAGGATTCTTTTTTGAGAACATTCTGTCTAACTTCTGAAGCTAATCACCACTTTCTATCATGTCTACTTATTTAGCAGGATAATTAAGCATGCTTGGCTCTTGGTGCTGACAGGTTATTGGATCCTTTTAGGAGAGCTAGGTTGTTTCCAGGGCTCTGCCTTACCTGGTGTGATCTTGGCCACATCACTACATTTCCTGATCTTATTAGCTCTTCCTGTTGAGACTGAGGGAGAGAAGTAAGTACACCTAATTTTACCCATTTCAAGGAATATTTGAGGGCTCATTATGTGGGGGATGACCAAAGTGAGTAAATCAGTATGTTCCCAACAGGAGCTGACGGTTGGGAGGTGGGACAGAGAGAGGACAAACAAGATACAAATTATTGTAACTCTGATTATATTTTAAAAACTAATATCAGACAGAACAAGATAAGGAAAAGTACCTCAAAGAAGCCATATGAAGTGAAACAGTAATAATTCTCTCTGAGCACCTAACAGTAATCCTATAGAGTACATACAGTTGTGACCCATTTTACAGATGAAAAAAAACCACCAAGGCTCAAAGAGATTGAGGAACTTGCTTAAGATTATAGAGTTAGAGGCTGGATTCATGCAGGTGGTGTGGCTCCAGAATCCAAGTTTTTACCACTCTAGGTGTTGCTTCCCTCCAGGAAAGGACCGACTGCCTCATTGCCGTTCTGAGGAGGAAGAGCATGGCTAGAGAGGAAAAACCCTGGGTACCTTCTTGGGGGTCATAAAGCAGTCCCTTTGGCCCTGAGGTTAGCTGATTAGAGGTTAGGGAGAGGTAAGAGAGTCTTGGGCTACATTGTTGAGGACTTGGGAGTTTGTGCTTCCTTGAAGGCTCTGGCTGTCAGTCAGAGGTTTCTGAACAAGAGGAATTAATGGAGGGGCAGCTGTGTTTTAACATGGATCCAACAGTGGTGAGTAGATGCCTGTAACTGGCAAGAGGGTCTGTGGCAGTGATAGTGGCTACAGAAAAAGGAAGTAAAAGGAAGGCCTGGGCAGTTGATTTGATTGAAAGGGGTGAGGAAAGGTCAGTCAGACTCAAGGGTTTTGAGCCTCCCCACAAGTAAGGACAAAGAGACATTAACAGAAATGGGCACCGTGAGGAGCTGATTTGTAATAAAGATTCAGAAAAGAACTACTGGGTTTTTTGGTGTGATACGGGTCAGATTACAATTGGAAATGACAAAGGGAAATTCATTTAGTCTTCACAATGGCCTTTGAAGGTCACTTGTTTTTCTCATTGCATAGATGAGAAAACTATGCCTAAAGAGCTAAATTAGCTATTAATTTAGCTAAAACTAGCTAAAGAGCTAAATAACTGTCCTGGGGCATATGACATGTAGGTGGTAAACTTCTGCTTGAACCCGGGTCTGTTGATGCCTCCTGTCCTGTGTCCCATGTGATGTGCAGGGCAATACGTCAGGATGAGGAGAGGTATTAAAGCTCCTCATTGTGGTGCTTGGTGCATCATTAGAAACAGGGACGTGGGGTGCATATCGGGGCTGGGGGCAAGAGGTTCAAATTATCGAGGTCTCTGGATAGAGGTGTTTATTCAAAACTAGAGAAAGTGGCTGGATGATTGTAGGGTGAGAAAGAAGAAAATGTAAATAAGAATCTTGGGGCTTGACTTGTTAGGAGTTAAGAGAAGGCAAAGTGGTAGGTGATCACAAGAAGGACTGGCACAGTGTAATAACATGGATGCTCAGAAAGGAGAGAATTTCCAAGAAGAGTGTTTCAACAGGATTTCTGCTGTCACTTACCGAATCCCCTGTTTTGTATGCCAAGCACTTTACGGTGTTGATGGTGTTAACTTTAAAAATGAAAGTCACTTATTTCACTAGCAAAATGGGTTTATTTGGGAAAAGTAGAGAACTGTAATTTGAGACCTGAAAGTTATGGCAAAACCATAGGCAAGTCCAAGCAACAAGGGAGAGGAACATTATTTTATGGAGAAAAAGGAAGTGGAGAAAGGTTGTTTTGAATGCCGTCAGGAGCAGAAAAGCCCAAGTCTAGGGTGATGACTGTTTCTTATTGGCTGAGTTACAGGGTAGTTGATTTCTTGCAGGAGATGCAATGTACGTCTTTCTCTGTCCAGGTCTGAAATTGACAGTGCTTCCTTTGACTGACCTGAGTAGCATGGCTGTCTCTTTGAGCCTGCCCTTCTGCCCTCCAGACTCGACTTTAGCGAGGTTTCCCTTTACTAATTTTCACAATGGCAAGATCAGAGGAGAAGAGACTGGGTGGATTTGAAAGTTTGAAAATTATAGCCGGTACTGATGTGAGCCAGACTTCGGAAATGTTAGCGATGAGTACTGTGTGCTGAGACGGCGAACACCTGGGAAGCCCACAGTTAACTGGAAAACTGATAGGTTTTGATAGGTGATGATGAAGCAGTTAATCAGCGCTCAGTGGCATTGATCCCTCCTTTTCCCAGGAGTCTGTGAGACTTGTTGGCCAAAAAATGGCACTGCAGAAGGGAATGTAATATAGTTTGATCATTGGTTTGGGGTGTTTAAAAGATGATAATGTGAGGGAAAAGTGTCCCTTCTTAGAGTTTCATAGTTTGATAGAAAAATGTCTTTTAAAATTCTTTTAAAATGGTATAATCAATACTAATTCTTCAGGTTGATGGCTCCCTGGGCTTTCTTTTCTCTCTAACCCTCTCTCTCTCTTATGAAGACTTTCCTTTCAGATGCCGTACCAAGGACTTGGACTTACTGTTTACCATAACTTAACTCCATTAAGTCAAAGCTAATTCAAACGACTGCTTTGTTCTGGCCAACAAGATGTCTGTTTTGTCTAAGAAAAACAGTTAAATCTGAGACCATTTCAAAGCATCCCATGAAGATAAGTTTGAAGAACATTTTCTGTGTTTTTTAAGAGGAAAGATAATTAAAATAGAAAGAAAAAATAGGAGCCTGGGAGGGAACAAGGAAAATAGGAAGAAAGAGGGTAGCGTCCTTGAAATGTTTTATCAGTAAATCCAGAGCACTAAACCCATAAATATGACAGCGCTGGCTGGGAGAGTTCCGTGCGGGGGAGATTGAACTTCCAAGGAATCACATAACCTGGATGGTAGTCACAGTTCTACCACCAGCTGACTACCTTTGTGAATTCAAACAAGCTACTGATTTTCCCCTAGTCCTCATTTTCCTTACTGGTGAAATGAGGGATCCTTTGGAGCGCCTGGGTGGCTCAGTCAGTTGAGTGTCTGCCTTTGGTCCAGGTCATGATCCCAGGGTCCTGGGATCGAGCTCTGCATCGGCCTCCTTGCTTGGTGGGGACCCTGCTTCTCCTTCTTCCTCTGCCTGCCATTCCCCTGCTTATTCCCTCCCCGCCCCTGCTGTTGAATAAATAAGTAAGATCTTAAAAACAGGTGGGGGATGTCTGAGTGGCTCAGTTGGTTGGGCTCTGCCTTTCACTCAGGTTACTATCTCAGGATCCTGGGATTGAGCCCCACATTGGGCTCCCAGCCTGCTTCTCCCTCTCCCGCTCCCCCTGCTTGTGCTCTCTTGGTCTCTCTGTCAAATAAATAAGTAAAAAAAAAAATCTTTAAAAATAAAACAGAAACTGAGGGATCCTTTAAAGACATTTTCAACAACGAAAAAATACCGTGAGATTGTCTCAGGATCTGTGGATATTGTCTCTTCAGCAAAATTTAGCTTGTGGCTGGCCTGCTTCTACCACCTGGCCTGCTTCTGCTCACCTCCCACACAGGGAATGCAGAGCTATGCAGAAGCAAAAAGATGCAGTAGAGAAAAGGGTGAATCGGAGAGACTGTATTCATTGTAATGGGTCATGTTGAAGGTGGATGGCGGGGTGGGTTTTTTTTACTTGCCATTAGGTGTGATCCAGGGCTCTTTACGTTGTGGGTTTTTTGGATACTCCCAGAATCCCCTTTCTCACCTGGGAATTTCCAAGTTATTATTTGTAGGTTGGATGACTATGCGAACACTTTGAAGATTGGTTAGGAATGAGTTGGTGACTTCGGCCAGATTTTAGTTCTTTTTCCTTTGAGAAAAGGAGGATTAGCTAACAAAGCATTTTGTGTCCTGGGAAGGTAATGGCTTGATTAATGTGCTTTGACTCACTGCCCAAGTAAGCAGCTGATGGGAGCCATAAACCCAGGGTCAAACTTGTATAAACTAGCTTCATCCCAGAGACGCCGTGTGTTAGAAGCTTGAAGAGCTACTTAAGGCCCTCTCAGTGCCCCTGCCGTTTGATGCAGGTGATTAGGAAGTGAAAAGCAGGTGAGGGAATGATCGGCGGTGGAGGCGAGCAGGAGTGCTTCAGCCAAGCACCAGAGACTGCGTGGGGTTGAATAGAAAGGGGATTGGGACAGAAGTTTCTCGATGTCAGTGATTTCAGCTCGAGTCTGCCCTTAACTGGCACTTTCATGGGTAATTCACTGAACCTTTCTGAGTATCTGTTGCCTGATGCATCTGTGAAATAGGGTCCTGGATAAGACAGACCAATCAGGCAGGTTGCTGCACCCCTCATTCTGCTCTAGCCCCGATTTGACATTAACTGCTGTTTTTGTCTCTGCTACCACCTCGTTTTGGATCTACTGTCAGTATCTTCTCTACCAACCCACCAGAAGATTTCGTAGCATATAGTGGTGCAGTGGCTCTTATCCCTCTTCCCGAAAGCCACTGTGGATTTCTGAAATACTGTGCTAGGGAATGTATTGTGAGTCCTCTGTAGCAGCGGGGGAATTGCCGGGATTTTGTTTTGTTTGTATGCCGTGAATCCTTTCAGAGTCCAAGGGAAAGAAAGCTGTGGGTCTTCTCATCAGAAGACAGTTTCTGCAGACACCTTCACGTAAGGTTTCAGAACGTTAGTGGACTCTGAACGCCCTCAGGCTAAGAACCCATGCACAAGGAAGATACCATTATTTTGTTTCTGAGCTTGTACAGGACTTCCGCTCTCTCCAGGGAATCCTAGGAGCTGGAGGTAAAGGGGACGTAAGGAACCCAAAGGGCCTGAGCCTCACGAATGACTTAGGAACTATGGTATTCGAGCAGCGAATGAGGCCTGGACACCAGAGTCTCCTTGAGACAAGTGCGCCACTTCCTGGATGAAGCTGTGACCCATGACGAGTTCTCTGCGTCCTTTGCTAAAACAGATGGTATCTGTGAGCTTCCGGTTTCCAACCTAAAGTGGAAACATGCTACCTTCTTGCTGCTCTCTTTGTAATGTGGGGTGAGTAGATTTGGGTGGCATTTCTCTGAGAAGGACACTCTCTAAATTTAAAAGTTCAGTTTGGGCTAGTAAAGTAATTCATGTTCATCACATGGAGATCACTAATTACTGTTTTCATAAACCACTAGTTTTCATAAATCACTAGTTACTGTATTAACTTCCTGTTCACCAACACACACCCTAACATTTTTCATGCCTTTAGAAGATCATTCTGGGGATGACTGATTATCAGTGTATTCAGTCTGTTGGATACCTCACGTTATTTCGTCGGCGTGACTCCTGGGGATAAAGCATTCCTCTCACAGACTGGTCAGGACCTCAACCCCTAGCCAGGTTTATTTTCCCCTTTGTCTTGGGTATAAAGTTGCCGAACTAATGGTGGAAATAAATAAGCACCAGCTCTGGCACGATCCTTTTTTGAGTTCTTTGGGAATACAAAAGTAGATGAAAGTGGAAACTGTTTTCTGATTCTTTTTTTGCATGTAACAGCTATTGTTCTGTTTCATAAAAAGAAAAAAATGTCTCAAAAGCGTTGAAGTTAAGGTCTTTAATCTCTTCACCCCACTGTCTCTGCCCCCCGTTCTCATGGGCTCTATTCAGTATTGAGCATTGTCGTCAGTTCTGATCTGGTGTGCTCTAAAAGCGAGCTAGTTCTTTGGTGGAAGTCACTGACCATCGATCACACCATGTTCAGAATTTAAGTGAATCTAATCAACCTCAGTTTCAGAAACAGGAGTGTATGTTTTCTATTTAAAATTTTTTTATTAGTAACTTTTCTAGCAATCGCAGGAGTAGAGGACAACCACGAACACCAGTCAGCTTCAACAGTAATCAGTGGCTGGCCATCTTGTTTCTTCCGCATCCCTGCTCACTCTCCTTTGTCCTAGAATTCCAGACATTTCGTTTCAAATAAGGCAAGTTCCAGACATGCCATTTCACCTGTAAATTTCATTACGTATACCTTTACCTTTGTAAATTGATTCCCAACACCAACACCTTAAAAAAATGAACAACTTTCTTACTATCCAATATCTAATCAACATTTACAATTTCCTGACTGCCTTATACTTTGTTTTTGTACTTCAGTTGAACTGGGATTCAAATACTATGTGTTGATGTTGGTGGATACATCTCAAGTTTTTTTGACATACAGTTTTCCTTCCTTTATCTTTCTTGCTACTTTTCTCATCGCTGTTGATGTGTCTCCTATGGTTCTCCTGTAGTTCCTGTGATCTGGGTTTTGCTGATAATGTTATTTTCAAGGAAATAAGAATAACACAAATATGTAATTTTTAAAAAGGTGGTTTTTCGTGTATATAAATGTTTCACCTTGTGCTGAAAAACAGCCTAGCTCTAGAGTTTACAATTTAACTAGGCAGGGAAATGGAAGCATCAGGAGATGTCTCTACATTTTTATTTTTGCTTTCTCTCTGTTGGAAGACACCTTGGCCGATTATATGCAGAGGTGTTACTTACCCACTGCTGAAATGAACTGGGCGGGAACACCACCCATCCTTCATCAACAACGCCAAACAGTTATTTTGGGCAGAGAAATGGAAGAGCAGTTTTGCCTGTTGGATCTGTAGAGGAAAACGGGGGTGATCGAATGTATGCATCAAACCCTTTGATCCCAACCCTCCTCTCTCCCTTTGAGGGTGTGGTAAGCATTCCCTTGAGGACTGTTCATTCCAAAGGAAATATGATCACAGAATCCTTTGGGGTGGAAAAGACTTGCTGAGGTCACCTGGCCCCATCTGGTAACCTTAACAAGAATTCTAGTATCAACTCTCCAGAAGGAGGCTGTTTGTTAACAACTTCCTTATCCCACATACAGCTGATGTACATTCTAAGTGGGCTCTCTGCCTTGTCCTCCAGTGAAACAGATCATTAGATTGTGTGTGTCTCTGCAGTGGGAGTGTGTGTTTGTACCCATATATGTGTCATTGTGGCTCTTTGGGTAAGATTAATTTTGATTCTTTACTACTGTTTGTACAGTGCATACACACCCAGTTCAACTATATATAGGAATAGTTTTTATAAAAAGGAAGACGTTTTTAGTGAGTAAATTTTGACTTATGATGGCATTATTGTAGATTTATTGTGTGTAATGATTAATTTTATACATCAGCAATTTTATGCTGAGCCACTAGGTACACAGATACTTGATCTAACATTCTGGGTGTTCCTGCAACAGAGTTTTGGGATGACATTAACATTAAAATTGGTAGGTTTTGAGTAAAGCAGATTGCTCTCCATAATATGGGTGGGCCTCATCCAATCAGTTGAAGGCCTGACTAGAACAAGAAGATTGATTTCCCTAAGTAAGGAGGAATTCTCCAGCAGAAGGACCTCAACGTATTAGCTTTTATGGATCTCCAGCCTACTGGCCCACTGTGTAGATTTTGGTCTTGTCAGTCCCCATAATCACATGGGCCAGTTGCTTAATAGTGACTCTCTTTCTATATGCACATCCTGTTGGTTTTGTTTCTCTGGAGAATGCTGACAAATGGTGTGGAGGGGAAAAAAAAGCAAGTCAGTATATGCCCTGGATTTATCTGGCTGGCTGTTTTTTGTTTGTTTGTTTTGCTTTTTAAGATTTTATTTATGTGAGAGAGAGAAAGAGAGAGAGCATGAGAGGGGAGAAGGTCAGAGGGAAAAGCAGTCTCCCCGCCGAGCAGGGAGCTGAATATGGGACTCGATCAAGGGATTCCAGGATCATGACCTGAGCTGAAGGCAGTCGCTTAACCAACTGAGCCACCCAGGTGCCCTGGCTGCCTGTTTTTGAAGTGGTGTTTTCTATTAAAGAGATTGAAAGATCATTGGAGAGGCCATGAGAAAATTGAGATTTTGACCCGACGTCTTCTAGCAAGCTGTCTTTCGGTTCCTGACCCTGTCATTTTCCCTTTCCGAGCCTCACTTTCTCATCTGTAGGAGTTTGAGCTAAGGGATTTCCAGCTCGATGATTCCATGAAATAACAAATGTTGAACATTTGAGCGAGCTACCAAGGAGGTATCTGAGGGCAGTTCTCCCGAGGACTGCCCAAGGGCTACATCAGTGAAAAAAGCCGAGGATGTATACAGTAGTGGTGGTGGTACAAGGCCAAGCACAGTGACGAAAAAAATCATGAAAAGAAGGGATGCTCTGCACATCAAGTAGGACATTCCAGTTGGTTCAGTGTAAAACATGGATGAGTAAATGTCTGCATGAGAACCTGTAGCTTCTGTGCCTTCTCCTCGAAGGGCAGATGGTCTCACTTTGAGGGCACCCAGAATCTGTCTCTGAATTGGAGGAATGCTTTTTTTTTTTTTTGCAGCAGAGTAGGGTGGTGGTGAAGGCTTGACAGCTGTGACAAGCTGAGACCCTCCCGCCAAACTGAGGGCCCCTAGCACAATCAACAGACAGGAAATGCCTGACCCCAAGGACATCTGTGCTATTCTTGACCCAAGAGATTGGAAGGCGTCTCAGACTAGCTCTGGCCAGTGGGATTATATATTGATTTCTCTGTTGCCTTGGTTTGAGCCTGTCTCTTTTTTTCAACTTGGGCTTTCCCCTCCAGGTAAAAAAGCGGTAACCACAAGGAGGAAACTGTATTATTTTAGCTTCTCCTGTCTGGTGAGTACTCAGTATTTAGCTGCAGTAATCTTTTGGCTTTCTGTAAGAAATTAATGTTCACCTCGTGTGGCAGCCTGCCACTGGTCAGGTTGGCATTTTGGGTTGGACAGTCTGGGTGTGTGACTGGGGAAATCAGCTGCCCCCTTTGGATGTGGACACACTCTCCTTGATCATTGGAGGCATCCAGGCAAATAATGGTGAGGTGGATTTCTTTGCCTCTGGGGTTCTTTCCGACCACAGGCTCATCGTGAAGAGGCGGGACCCTGATGGGCATCTCCCCAGAGAGGCTAGTGCTGGTTGACTGTTTACTCAGTTGGTGCTGAGGACTGACAAATGATTAACCCCATGGAATCCCTGGTTAGACCCCAGTTATGGTCATGAGTTCAGCCTTTTGAACTGCAGACTGAAATTGTTTTTCTAGCATTCTCCCCAGTTGGCGTCCCTGCTGGTTCCTGCCCAGCCTCTGCTATGGAAACCCTCCCCAGGGAGCAAATGGTGCGCCCGGGGGGCGTGGGAAGTGAAGGCTGGAGGCCTCAGTCGGCTGCTGCGGGGGAGGCGGGGAGGCCGGCTGGCCCTAGCTGAGGTAAGGAAGGCACTCTGGAGAGGACAGGGAGACAGGAAAGGCACTGCAGCCTGGAGGAGGCGGAGTGGGAGCTGCTCCTGGCCCTCTGCCCAGCCGCTTCCTTCCCGTGACATGACAGCCCCGTCGGCCTGGCTCCTGGCCACCTGGCAGTGGCTGTGGCACGTGACTCCCCACTAGGCCGGCCAGGAGTCTGTCGGCGGAGGGCTGTGCGCAGGCCAACCCCTCCACCTGCCAGGGCCCTGGGTGGGCCATGCTCCGCTCCCCCGGCTTCCAGAGCTCAGCGTGCCCTTCCCGGGCAGCAGTGCCAAGGCAAGGGGCCCGGACACGCTGGCCGGAATCCTTAGGATACCTAGGAGCTATGTCGCTGGGAGCTCATCTGCCGAGCCCTGTGAGCTGTGGTGTTCGTTATGTGTAGACCTGGGTAGATGGCACTCCGTGTTTACCTCCCCGAATTACTGGATTATTGGAGTCAAATGAGCTGCAGCGCCCAGGGGGAGACCGTCTCACAGCAGGGGCCTGGGAGCACCTCGTGCTACTCCACCTACCCTGGCCAGAGGTGGAATGACCATGTGGGGTCCTGCGCCAGATGCCCTGGAGAACCATGGCCAGTGCTCTCTCTTTCAAGAAGGTGGGAGAGTGACCTGGGTTTGTCTGCCCCAGCCTGCTCCCAGAAGTGCGGTTGACTCCATAAATTGGTGGGGCTCTTGCGTTTGGAAAAGAGCTAGGTTTTGCACATAGCTGCAAAGGGGGCCACTGTGAAAATGTACTGGTACACTGTGGTTAAATGCTAATTCTGGCCCTGCTCCTGGCTTCACTTCCTTTTCCCCCACCTCATTGCCTCAGTACCTCCTTCCAGCATACTTTATCCCATTTACTTCTATGGCATTGTTCCAGTGGGGTTGAATTTGTCTAGAAGGCACTTGAGCATTTTCCTAGTGACTTTTTAGGTAATGAACATGACTCTTCTTTGAGTTGAGGGGCATGGGGTAGAAAGAGGGGACATGAAAATATTGCAAATTCTAGAAACTAGGATTTAAGCAGTCTTCACAGAGATAACTGATCCTACCCTGGAGTGATCTGCACCCAAGGAGAAAGGTGTGGTGGGGGGGGGGGCAGGGAAATGGGGGTGGACACTTGGGGCGTTAATAGCTTTGCTGTGCTAGTTGAGTAAACATGAAGATGTCTAATGACACGGACAGTGATGTCCCCTTGGATTACCTCTCTCCTGCATGTCATATGACAAGCCAGAAGAGGCCTCGGGTCCATTCAGACTGAACCTCCTCATGGAACAGAAGCCCAGAGGGGGCAAATACTCAAAGTCACACAGCCCAAGGGCTGCGCTCGTCAGAAACAGGGCCTCCTTCCTCCCCATTGCTGCTAGTTCAATGATTAGAGTTAGATGCAGGATTCATCAGGTCTGCCTCCCTGCCTCCACCATTACCTGTTTGGTTTTCTGCCCCCACCCCCTTAAATTTCTGTCTCTTCTGCAGGGGTGGGCAGGGGATATCCCCTACAGTGGAGTCCGGGTTTATTGAACACCTCATTCAGCTTGCTTGTACTTTCTGAATGCAGGCTGTATTATCCACATCTCCAAACCACTATGGAACTGCACCTTCTTCCCTCACCCTTTGCTGGCTCTTGTGTCCGCAGGGTGGGCTGTTCATTATAAAGTCTTTAGTAGTAAGGCCACAGGAAACTGCGATGTACTTGGCAAAGGCCATTCTTGGTGAATAGCCATGACCTTCAGTTTAGGAGGGATATGTGTGTGTATATAATTTTTTAAATCAAGAAGTTCGCGTAAGTTTCCTAACATTATAACTACTGTTTACCGTGTCACTATGCCTACTGCTTTTCCTAATCTTATAGGATATAAGCAACAAATCTCATAGGTGGCAGTATAGTTGTTTTTTTCCATGCACGCTCTGAAGATGAGCAAGTTTAAGTAACTTGCACAAGGTCACGTAGCTGACAGGATTTGAACCTAGGTCAGTGTAGCTGCACATCTACCACAGTGCCTGGCCACCCATTCATTATCCACCCCTGGCCTTGCCCAAGAAGGCATGTTGCTAGTTTTTGTTTTGAGAATGAATGGGAGAGGAGTTGGAACAAAATGTGCTTACAGATCTACTGACTGACATGTCAGTTATACCACAGTGTTTAGATAACGTTTCTGAAAATTGTCTTCCATAGATTGAGATAAGCACGTCTGCCCTTGTCTTCTTGTTGTTTCTAAAATAATGTAGCTATTCCTTCAGTGTACTTTATCGCATTAAAAACAAAGTTGGCTTTTCTGCTGATAAAAAATATATATATCTTTATTGTAGAAAATAGAGATGTTCACAAAAAGGAAAAGTGATCCCAAGCAATACACCAGCTTTTGGCTAAGACTGTGAGCACTGGAACTATCCTGTAGGGGTTTGAATCCCTGCTGTGCCACCGGCAATATGTGTGACCTTGAGCTAGTCACGGCTTCTTTGCCTATTCCTTCATGTGTCTCTGAAGTTGAAAATTAGACCCTGCATCATTGAGTTGTTTAGATTAAGTGGTACAAAACCCTTAGATGTGACCAAGAGATGTTTGATTAATACATCAGTAATGTTCTAATTTTCCTCTCTGAATATGTATATACATGTGTAAATATATATGTGTGTGTATGTATATTATATTGTATGCATATACTAATAAATGAGATTTTTTTTTTTAAGCCAGCTAGTTTTCATCTAACGATATATCATGACCGCCTTTCCTTACTTCTAAATAGTCTTCTCTAGTACTTGGTAGCTGCCTGGAACCTACTGATGGGTTGGTGTGAATGGAACTGAATCCATTATTGTGGGTCTTGAAGGTTTCCAGATCTGCTCTAACATAGTACACTCTTAAAGAAATCTCAGTAGATGTTGCACCATGAATGGTGTTCCTCTAGGTGACAGGAGCTCCCCACTCTTTGTAGAGCGTACCTAATCTTCCCTCTCCTGGTGTGAATGAGGATCTGAGCATTTCCCTTTGGGAGCTCAGAAGCTTCTGAGTGTGGCACCTGTGAACTTCTATATTCCAGCCCCATCCGGGGAACTCGGGCTCTGCCTCTTTTCCTTCCTCTCCCTTAAATCTATAAAAGCTATGTTTCTTTGTTTAATATTTCTGGTATCTGGTATCTCTTGGTTCCTGAGAAATCACAAATCAGAAAGTACTCTCATTCTGTTTCTCTGTACCTGAGGTATGAAGAAGGTGTGGTGTCCTTTTTAAAAGGAAAAAAGGAGAAACCCTAAGCATCTCTGTTTTCCAGGGTGGACTCCCAATGCCCACCCTTCTGGGTGAGCTGTAGTCATTTCTGTACCATTTCAGGCACCATGCCCTGCCATTTTAGTGTTTATTTTATTTTATTTTATTTTATTAAAACTTTATTTGTCAGAGATGGAAAGAACAAGCAGGGGAGTGGCAGGTGGAGGTAGAGGAAGAAGTAGGCTCCCTGCTGAGCAAGGAGCCGGATGTGGGCCTCAATCCCAGGACCCTGGGATCATGACCTGAACCGTAGGTAGCCACTTAACTGACTGAGCCACTCAGGCGTCCCTGCTGTTTTGGTTTTATGCATTTCTGGCGACATGCTTATTTGATGATTTTATTGAATTCTACTTGCTGGTCTGAGATTGTTTCCCTGGAAGTGGCCCCACCCCTTCTCTGCTTTTAGCCTCTAGCAAACCAATAAGTCACATGTTTTGAAAACCCTGCTCTGTGCTCTCCACCCCTAGCCTTCGGGGTGTGTCATATATGCAGACTCTACGGATGTATTTGTCTGTAGAGTCTGAGCTCCAGAAGACAAAGAGAGTTATGGGTGGAAGTGACTTGGGGTCACTATTATCTCATGTAATATTCCTCTTAAAAAGTTTATGGCTTTGCTGAGATTTTCTCCTGGAGCCTAATCCTGAGTGTTTGGAACCTGTCATTTTAAACTGTATTGAGTCTAAAGAAACTTAGCTACATTCCAGGACACTGTTGACTTAACAGCCTCAGACATGGCCATTTTCTTTTTTTGCTTTTCTTTCTTTCTTTTTTTTTTAAAGATTTTATTTGTTTATTTGACAGAAATCACAAGTAGACAGAGAGGCAGGCAGAAAGAGGAGGGGGGAGCAGGCTCCCCACCAAGCAGGGAGCCTGATGTGGAGCTCGATCCCAGGACACTGAGATCATGACCTGAGCTGAAGGCAGAGGCTTAACCCACTGAGCCACGCAGGCATCCCGACACGGCCATTTTCTGATGATGGTTAAGGGCAAGGCTTGGCTTTTCACTGTAATCTAGGGGGAGTACATCCTCATCTCCGAGAGAGGGTAGAATCTCAGAATATGCTAGTTAGGGCAATGGGTCTGTGAAAATTATGGTGGTGATTGTATGTCTGAGGTGTGCTGGAATGGCATCAGGACTTAAAAAGAGAAATAATTCATATTCCATATTGGACGGAGAAATGGCCTGTGTATTCCACGTTTGTAATGCTCCAAGTATCAGTTCCTCGCAGTGTTTTCTAAAGCCCATTTTAATGTTTTCTTCTGATATCCTCCCTGGGAGAAAGGTTAAGTAGCATTGTCCTCCTTGCACTATTGAAGAGAAGGTGGAGACAAGGACAGGTGAATTTCCTTGCTTTGGATCCTGAAATTAGGCTGGCAAGAGCTTGCAGAGGCAGGAAAAGCTCCCAGCCAAAGAAAGAGCATTTTACTCAGCGGTATTCATGTAATTCCTGTCTGGGGGCTGCTGAGCCAGAGAGTGCTGGACACTTCAAAGTCATAGTTCAAGATCCTTGACCATTAATCTGCTTTGCTGCCTTGAGCTAAGCCCTAAGATTGATGGATGGCAGAAGTCGATTATTTTTGGCTCGGCTGCTCCGTCCTGGCAAGGGGCCTTTACATGTAAACCCGACATCTACAAAGGGTTTTGGAATCTGATGTCATTTTCTTCCTACAATTCACATGTTGGCCTGTGCTGTAGATGGGGTTACCTGTTATGTGAGGGTCACGTTCCTGTTTGGGGCTCCCTGTAAAGATGGCTTCTAACACAGAAGGCCGCTGCCTCCTCTTCCACACCCCAGCAGACTTGCTAGAGCTTCAATCTCTTGACTCACTGGGTGCAGGAAAGCAGCAGGCCCTCGCTGGTTTAATCCCTACTTACTGCTTATAGGTTAGTCTAAGGCTGACGGGGTCCTTCTTTTTGAGTTTTACGTTTTCTCAGCCAAAAAATGGGAACAACCACTGTTAAGGCTAAAAAGCCAGGTTAATGGAGAATCCACTTCAGAGATGGGAGGAGATGAATCTGCATCCAGTCCAGTGGGAGCTGGCACGTGATCTCAGATGGAGTTGTCACTGTTCCCATGCCACCCAGACCAGCATCTTTTGTGCTTGGTTCTCTGCATCTGAAAATGTGACGTGGAGCAGAAATTTGTCATCTGGGTCTTGAACCTCTACACATTTTCTTGGACTGAGCCACTGATTTTCGTGGAAATCAAAGCCAGATATGGTGAGGGGGTGAGGCCAGACTGACCTGACCTATATCTGTGTTTTGTCTGGAACAGGGGTCCCCGGTCACCTCCTTTGTGCTGTTCTTCCTGGATGGAACGAGAAAATAAACAGGGTGTGTGTGAAGCCCAGGACTCAGCAGACAAAGGGATGGGCTCTGATTTTGAGAACTCTGAAGACAGAGAACGGGACCCAGAAGAAAGAGGAATGGGCTCTCACCCACAGGATGCCGACAAGAGAGAAGACCCCCCAGAGCAGGAGCTGGACTCCAACCCACATGATGAAGCTCTGGGAGGGGACCCAGAGGAGAGGGAACTGGTATCTGACATCTGCCCAGGTGAGGAAAAGCTGGCATTTCCGTGGAAGTTGCCCCCACTCACAGTTATTTCTAGCTCCTCTAGAGTTAGAACCCAGCGCAGCATTCTTTGTGGGAGAGCCCTCTAGCAGAGACCATTACACAGAACTGTAAGCCTGAGGAACATCCTTTTCTTCAATCCAGTCTGAGGTGGGCTGTTCTGGTAAACGTGGATGAAGAGGGTAACTCACTGGTGTCGCACTACAGTGTACAGAACACTGCTATAAATTAACACTTGCAATAACATGAGAGGGAGCACAGCTAATATCAGAACCTACCTCATCAGGTTGTTGGGGGAGTTTAGATGAGTTGCTGCATTTGAAGACTTATCACAGCATTGAGCTCATAAAGTGTCCAGGTGTTTGCAGTTATAGTCATCATCATCTTTGTTCGCAGATAAGTAAACTCAGTGGTAAGTGACCTGCCCAGGCTTATGTGGCAACGCCCATAGTGCTCAAGGCCTCTGCCAAATTCCTTGGTATTCCTGACCTGGAAAGAGGAAGCTCTAGCCCTCCGCCTCCATCCACCTCCTTGGTCCTATCTCTGGGCATTTGTTGCTTTATACTGCTCTGTGCATGCCTTGAGGACAGAAATGAACTGAAATACCTTGCGGTCAAGACTAATGAGGTTACATTCCCTCCCCGGTGACACATCCCAGACTTCCTCCTGCTCTCCCCTGCAGTGTACACAACACCTAGTCTTTAATATCTTAGTAACTTTCTGGAGTGCCCTCTGTTCCGTGTTAAGCAGCCAGAGACAGGTGTGTGTTCTGGAAGTCTCTAAGCTGGGATCCCCAGCCCTAGGTCCTGTGCTCATTCTTCCTGCCTGGCTTACATAGTAAAGCCCTTAAGTTGGGGTGTGTTTGGGTTTGTTGTTCCACCCCTAACAAGTTTTATTTTAAAAAAATCAGCCCAAGGGCGCCTGGGTGGCTCAGTGGGTTAAGCCGCTGCTTTCGGCTCAGGTCATGATCTCGGGGTCCTGGGATGGAGTCCTGCATCGGGCTCTCTGCTCAGCGGGGGAGCCTGCTTCCCTCTCTCTCTCTCTCTCTGCCTGCCTCTGTCTACTGTGATCTCTCTCTGTCAAATAAATAAATAAAAATTTGAAAAAAAAAAAAATCAGCCCATTACCTCGTTAGGACGGGTGACCTTTTCTTGTGGTTGGCTGGAGTGGCCTTATCTTTTGAGGCCAGGGTCCTGAAAGGCATTAGGAGCTGTGAGAGTAAGCTAACGTCTCCTGAGATCCCACAGAGTCCCACCCAGCCCATTTCAAGCAGACTGTCAAGCCTTCAGATGACTCTGCTGAGTGGAGCCTCGGGTACCCTGGGTGGGGTCTGGGCCCCAGAGACAGTTGGTGTAAGAACTGGCCAGCCAAGGGGCGGTTGAGTGATCTTTGCCTGGGTTTCAGAGCTCACTCTCCTGCAGGCCTTCCTCAGGAGGTACCAGGTGGGAAGAAGGCTGGAATCGCGGGGGTCTTGGGGGAGGGGTTGAGAATACTCCCGGGAGGGTGGCCTGCACTTTTACTGAGACTGGTGTCCTCCGGGTTTGCCTCTCGAGCGCCAAGTATAGTCACGACTACTGCCACCTTTTCTGTTGCAGAGGAACTGCTGAGTGAGGAAGAAGGGGCTGCTCTCCGCGAAGATGATGATTACCAATCTGGCGTAGCCGAGATGGCCATGTTCCCGGGACTGTCGGAGTCCGACAGCATTTCCCGGAGTCCCCGGGAAGAGGAGGAAGAGGAGAGCGCTGGGGAGAACCGGCTGGACGAAGAGGAGCAGCCGCCCCCTCCCATGCTCCCCTGGAGGCGGCATCTCTCCCTGGGGAGTCGGCACCGGGGCGACAAGCCCGCCCACCACCGCTTCCGTCGGCTCCATCACCCCATGGCCATGGACCTCGGGGAGCTCGACAGCCTGATGGCCAGCATCATGGACGCGCCCACTATCTGCCCGGACTGCGGGGAGAGCTTCAGCCCGGGCGCCGCCTTCCTGCAGCACCAGCGCATCCACCGCTTGGCGGTGGCAGCCGCCGCCGCCAGCCTGGAGCCCTTCGGCTTCTCTGGCGAGTGCGGCGCCATGGTGGGCGTGGCGGGGGGCTTCGGGGCGGGGCCCGCGCTGGCCCGGCCCCCACGCGAGAAGCCTTTCCGCTGTGGGGAGTGCGGCAAGGGCTTCAGCCGCAACACCTACCTGACCAACCACTTGCGCTTGCACACGGGCGAGCGGCCCAACCTGTGCGCTGACTGCGGCAAGAGCTTCAGCTGGCGCGCGGACCTGCTTAAGCACCGGCGCCTGCACACGGGCGAAAAGCCCTACCCGTGCCCCGAGTGCGGCGAGGCCTTCAGCCTCAGCTCGCACCTGCTGAGCCACCGGAGGGCGCACGCGGCGGCCAGCGGCGCGGGGGTGGCGGCGCTGCGGCCCTTCGCCTGCGGCGAGTGCGGCAAGGGTTTTGTGCGCCGCTCGCACCTGGCCAACCACCAGCGCATCCACACGGGCGAGAAGCCGCATGGCTGCGGCGAGTGTGGCAAGCGCTTCAGCTGGCGCTCGGACCTAGTGAAGCACCAGCGCGTGCACACGGGCGAGAAGCCCTACATGTGCTCCGAGTGCGGCGAGACCTTCAGCGTCAGCTCGCACCTCTTCACGCACAAGCGCACGCACTCGGGCGAGCGGCCCTACGTGTGTCGCGAGTGCGGCAAGGGCTTTGGGCGCAACTCGCACCTGGTGAACCACCTGCGCGTGCACACGGGCGAGAAGCCCTTCTGCTGCGGCCAGTGCGAGAAGCGCTTCAGCGACTTCTCCACGCTCACGCAGCACCAGCGCACGCACACGGGCGAGAAGCCCTACACGTGCATCGAGTGCGGCAAGAGCTTCATCCAGAGCTCGCACCTGATCCGCCACCGCCGCATCCACACCGGCAACAAGCCGCACAAGTGTGCGGGCTGTGGCAAGGGCTTCCGCTACAAAACACACCTGGCGCAGCACCAGAAGCTGCACCTGTGCTAGGGGCCGGGCCGTGGGGAGGCTGCCCTGGTGGGGAGCATGTGGGGAGGAGCTGTTCTGGGGATAGAGCTTGTGGAGAGAAATGGGGAAGGGGCGGGAGGGACAATCTGAGTGACCGGGGAGTCTTGGTGTTAGGGGGTCTTGAAGGGGAGGGTCGAGTAAGTGTGGTTCTTTTGGGGTGTTCTATTTTGCCTGCCTCCCCAAAGGGACGTGTTTGGGAGATGTGCTTGAGCCATGACATCTTCAGATACACGCAGTAGGGGTTGAAGAGCAAGGAAGTGCAGGCACTTTGAGGACCTTGAAGAAGGGGAGTTAGGGGGTTAGGTGAGTGAACAGGATGGCAGGCAATAGAGTAGGTCGGGCTGTGGGGGCCTGTGGGCGTCAGGAGAGGCTTATGGGGTAAAATAAAAGGCGGGTATGAATCATTCTGTCCTGGTCTCACCAGGTGTTACGTTAACACTGTTTGCTCTGTCGCCCCACATCAGCTGTAGTCTCATGAAAAGTAGAGGAACCTTGTCGATGCTATTGAAGAAGATATGTAGTATATTTTCCCCTTCATTTCTCTGAGCCACAGTTAGCTGCTATTTTGAGGCATCCAGGGGAAACTGGGCAGGAAAGCTTACGCACTCGGATTCCAAGGGCAAAATTGAAGTTTGGAAATCCGTTCATAACTGGCTTTAAGATCACCTGGGAAATCTTGGTTCTGCTCCCCTGGTTCTTTGCTACTTCCTTTAAAGTGGTCTAGCTTCATGCTGGGTCAGGGTGGTCTGTGTGGATGGGAGGTGTTAGGTGTGTGCCAAGCCCGGTATTTCATGTCTCAGTTGTGATCTTCTAAGTGCAGGGGAATGAAACAGTCCCAGCTATGTGTGGCTTTCCCTTTTCCAGGTCAGCATGTTGCTTGTTTGAAGTGAATCTCAGATCAGCAACCATTGCCCCAGTGACCTACTACAAAAGTCATCTAGCTCAGAGTTTTGCTGGCCTTATGTGAGAAATCCAGGAGAGCAAATGTTCACATGTTGGAGTGCAAAGCTTCTTTGTCTCATTTGCCTTTGCTCTGTATCCAGTGCCCCCCTCCCTCTTGGTAGTAATGGGGGAGATAATCGAACAGCCACCTCCATCCATATTGATAGAGACTTTTGGTCTGAATAGAGATATCTTTTATGTACACAGGAGGCACAGTAGAAAGCTCAAGGGTTTACACAAGGAAGGCCCAAGCAGGGAAAGGTGTTAAGTGCAAAATTGCCAAATAGCACAAGCAATGAATGTTTTCTGGTTGTTATATAAATGCCAAAATAGCACTTTTATATTTCAAAGTGCTTTATGCTTTTTAACGATCGTTAATTGTTTCTCACACCTTTGTGAGGTAGATCAGTATTATGACCCCTGTCGTAGGGAAGACTGAGGACAGGAGTACAGCAGGCTATTTGGAAGACAGGCTGATGACCGTGGGGATAGGTACGGTCAAACCTTTTGTGTTCTCCTGTCAGCTGCTAGAAAGACTTAACCTGTCATGATTTATATAATAAAATGAAGACACTGAAAATTCTTAATGCTTCATGGAAAATTTAAGGCTAGTCTAGAAGGGCCAAAGATGTCCTTATTGACAAAGCTGGTCTTTGTCACATAATTAGGGTATCTTAGGATTATTCCATTTCTAGTAGGGGGTTGTAGTTAGATGACTCTTGTACAGATTTCGGTTACCTGTACTGAAAATTCCTCCCCCAGGTTAGCCTTTAGAAATTAGAGTTGTGGAAACCAGTCTTGTTTTCTTCACTAGTGATTGTTAGTTGTTCTGTACTTTTCATGGAAGCATCTTCACAAACTGTTGGACACACTTGAAAGCAAAGAAGAAAAACTGCAAGATTGTTTTTACGGTTTTAGCAAACTTTCTGTGGATGCTGGTAATTTATACTTGATCAATTGTATTTTAACAAAGATCCTCCTTGGGGACTGTAGGGAAGCATGTTTTTGTCCTTATAAAAACACCTTCCAAAAAAAAAAAAATCCTGAGAATTCTGGGCTTGTACAATGCCTGTTGATCTTGCCCTCTTAATCAGTTTATTGTTATTTACAAATGCAAATCAATTTTCAAAAGATAGATAATTTTGCAAGACACTAATTCTTTATTTTCTTTTAGTTGAGTAATCTGAGCAAAATCAATGTCCATTATTTATTGACTCTTTACCCTGAATACTAAGTGTATAGGACTCCTTTGAAAATAATATAGCCAATTTGTAGGTAACCTTATTCCTTTGTGTGTTTTTTTATGCACATCTACCTCTTCCAGCCATTTTATGTTCTCTCAAGTCTGTGCCTATGAAATCTCATGCAACTTCTGATTATCCACTTTATGGGTTATTTGGCCTTTGACTGCCATTGTACTCTGTACGGTCTTGTCTGCATCAGCTATGCTATATATGGGCAGCTTTCAAGAAGGTTCAAGAGGGAAGGGAGATTGAAGCTCATATGAAATAATTTGGTGGCAGTGGAAATGTTTGGGTTTCATTGACCTCTCTTCTTTCAAGTACCATAGGTAAGAGAGTCAGCTACCACTTCAGTATCCCTTTGAGGAGCAGATCCCTCAGCAGAAGAAAACAGCCCAACCACCAAAATCCCCACTCTTGTGGTGCATTTAAAATGTGATTCCATTTTTCCTAAACTTCTTCAGGGAACATAGCTGCATTAAGTGAATTTAAATGCAGTCAGGATGCTGGTTCTTGTATCTAGTTCAAGAATAATAGTTTTTCTTCAGCAAACCCCACTAACTGTGATACACCCTTAAAAATGCTAATTTGAAGACTCCTTCCGTCAACTCATTCATGCTGGTGGAGGCAAGTGTATCATTTGTTTCCCGGGGAGTTTGGTCAAGTGCAGGCTGCTCTTGGCTTAGCAAAAGCTGGAGCAGTTTCAGTAGGTTAAATGGCTTGATTAGATCTTGAGCTCTGAGTTGGAAAGAGAAGATGAGAAGTTAACCCCTTGAGCCATGTGGTTTCTTCAGGATCAGGAGGCTGTACATATGTGAGAAAGTACAGATGAAGAACCTGTGTTCATAGACAATCTGGACTGTGTTTCTGAAGTTTGTGCACATTTCCCTTCAGTATAATGTTATTTTACAGCTGTTTGTTAAAATAGTGAATAATTTAATGATCCTAAAAGTAACAGGTTTTGTGTGAGTGTGTGCTTGTATATGTGAGAATTGCCTTATTTTCAGGTTGTTTTATTTAATGATGGTTCCTCGGACAGCGTTCTGGTGTTCAGCAACCCATATGGAACATTTGTCATTAAATCCATATCAGTCTTTTTCCATGTCATTCTTTCTTCTTTGTCATCCATTAAATGGCACTGAGATCCGTATACAGAAGCTTACTGTCTGGTAGAACAGGGGTCAGCAAACTACTGAGTCTAGCCTACCTCCCTTTGCAAGTAAAATGTTCTGGACTGTGGTCCTCTCCATACAACCTTGCTTACATGTTGTCTGTGGTTGGTTTTGCTCTACCACAGCAAGGCTGAGTCTTTGTGACAGAGGCTACATGGCCCACAGTCCTAAAATGTTTACTCTCTGGATATTTACAAACAAAGGTTGCTGACTCCTGTGTTCGAGTGTTCTGGTGGATCCTAGATCATCCTGGAACTGGCTGATGTCTACATACTCTGCCTATTTTAACCAGTAATTCAGCAGGGCACTTCCGTGTTCTTGTAGCTTTGGGATGTTGGGAAATGTGTGAATGCTATGCCACTGGTATCGATTTCTTCCTTCCTTGGAGGAACCTTTCTGTGGGGCATTTTGACAGGAAGTGGGGAAAGCTGATATGGGGAAGGGAGGCAGTCTTAGGTCTCACCCCTAATCTATTAAAAAAAAAAATGTATTCCTGAATCACATCACAAAGTATTTTCTTTACCTCAGCTCTCAGAAAGGTAACTTAATGGCTGTTGGTAATACTGGATGGAACTTACCAGCTAGACTGGCCTTTTACTTAAGATGTTTTTTAGCTGCTCTGTGCCCAACCTCAGGGAAACAACGAGACAGGCAGTTTGTAAGGAAGGGATTCACAAGAAATAGAAAAAAACTTAGTGTGAAAGGCACTTTATGTTCTTGTGATGATCACAACCACCTCCTTGTGCGAGTGTCCACCCACCCTGTCTTGCCTGGCAGGGCTGGTGGATTTTGGGTCCCAGTCATGGAAAGAGGCACTCAGTCCAGGATTTATCAACATTCCTCCCTAAGCTCAACTATTCAGGTCTGAAGCAACCACCAGTCTATCTCCTGGTCCCTAGGAAAACTACTGAATCAGGTAATTGAAGTATTTGTTCAGTGCTCTGTGGGGACATGGCAGTGAACCTGGGCTTCTGGGCTATGCCATGAGGGGATGCTGGTCCTGAACATGCTGTTGGAGCAGGGCTCTGTCTGCCTTCCAGGTAGAGAGGATGTATCTGGTCAACTTGGAATTTTGGGGGCTGAATTAGTTTGAGATCAAGATTTCGTTAATCTAACTTAACTATATATATAGTAGAATTACCTGGAGAGCTTTTTTTTTTTTTCTAAAGATTTTATTTATTTATTGAGAGTGAGAAAGAGCATGAGAGCTGAGAAGGTCAGAGGGAGAAGTGGACTCCCCATGGAGCTGGGAGCCTGATGCGGGACTCGATCCTGGGACTCTGAGGTCGTGACCTGAGCCGAAGGCAGTTGCCCAACCAACTGAGCCACTCAGGTGCCCCTCTGGAGAGCTTTAAAAACAAACAAGCCCCCCCCCCAAAAAAAAACCCGGGGCACCTGGGTGTCTCAGTCAGTTAAGCATCCAACCCCCCCCCTTTTTTAAAAGATTTTATTTATCCACTTGACAGATCACAAGTAGGCAGAGAGAGGGGGAAACAGACTCCCCGCCGGGCAGAGAGCCCGATGTGGGCCCAATCCCAGGACCCTGTGATCATGACCTGAGCTGAAGGCAGAGGCTCAACCCACTGAGCCACCCAGGCTCCCCAAGCATCCAACTCTTGATTTCAGCACAGGTCATGGTCTCAGGGTGGTGAGATTAGGCCCCACATCAGTTCCATGGTGGGAGTGAAGCCTGCTTGAGATTCTCTCTCTCCCCCTCTTCCCCTTTCTGCCCCTAAACACCACCCCACCACCACCACCACCACCAACAAAATCTGACAACAACCAAAAAATTGTACCAAATGGTGGTTGGTTGGTTTGGGGTGAAGTCCAAGTACCGGTAATTTTACATAGACATCCTAGGCAACTTTTATGTGCAACCCGGAATGAGAATTCTATAGGACCAATCAGGCGCCTTCGTGCTCTCTTGGGGATTACAGTAAGTAAAACTAATAAGCCTCACATCCTCTCCCCTGCTAAGAGTATAGAGGCAAAGGGCGTGGGCAGACAGCAAAGCCTGACAATGCCAGGGTCACTGCTGCAGCAAGGCAGGCTTTGCTGCCTGCCCACGCCTGCTAGGCCTACTTTTCACGTACACCTTCCCCAGGTAGATAATAAGTAAGGGCCAGGAGAAGTGCCTGTTTTCGCCATTCATCAGATAGTGCCAGATGGGCGTCATGGGCTGCTGCTGGCCTGCCTTTGTCTTTGCCAATCAGACTTCCTGCCTTCCCTTCTTTCTGATCTTCATTCCAACTCAGCTCACTTAACAAAGCGAAATTCCATGCATTTCTCCCTTTCGGAGCTGCCCTTGGCAATAGAATTGTTTTCTGAATTTTGCTCCTGGAGGGAAAGGGGAGGAGCTCACGCTTCAGGTCTCCAGCTTGAACACACTAGCCCTGGGTTCCACTCTTTCCTGGCCAGAGCCTCAAATGTCTGCAGATTACAGTTCCCTGCTGCCCGCCTGTGTTTCCAAGGTCACCCCGGCTCACCCAAACCCCATTCCCATGGTTTTCAGTCTCTAGCCGCTCCAGTGGGATCCAGGTGACTGTTCCCAGACTCATCTGCATCCCGTTGGTGACCTGCTTCATCACCGCAACCAAAGAGTTGGATGGCAAGGTGTTTCATGTACCTAGCTGGCTTCCACACGTCTATATTTCCAGGGGTTTCATGCTAAGTGGAAGGACTGAACGGTCCCAGGCCCCACAGCTGCTGGAAACTAGGGACTCCCTGGAAGTGGTTTGATGTCATTTATTCACAGAAGAGTCTCCCCAGAGATGCCTCCCCTGACCCACGAGGACTGGAAGGGTTCTTCTGCCGAGATGTTCCCAGAACGTCCCAGACACATCTCCTGTGTATGAGCAGGTGCCCTGAGGTGCTGGCTCATTAAAAGCAGATACCCAGAGAAGGTCACATGGAGTGCCCCAGCTTGCTGCTGGGGGTTAGTTAGAGAGAGAGAGATGTTCACATATTCAAACGCTCCAGAACAGGACAGGGGAAGGCTGGTTTTGCTCTCTGCCTAACATCAAACCCAGGTTCCTGGTGGTAAACCATTTTGCAAACTGCAAGTGTGACTTTTTGGATTTGGCCCCTGGTGGGAGAAGGAAGAACTCCATAATACCAAGGTGGCAGGTGTTAATGCCTGGGTGAGATGGGGCCTCCAGCAAAGGCTCGGGGTAAAGCAGACTCTGGAGGACGTGTGCCAGGGTCACTGCTGCAGCAAATCAGGCAGTGTCCGTTTTATCTGGCTTTGGAGGGTAGGGGAAAGAGGCAGTGTGATCTTGGAGGAGTTAATGAAGCAAGGGGCTGCTTAGGGACCCGGCTAGACACTTCGTCAGGTCTAGTGTTTGAAGGTGACTGAATAAAGCCAGGACTTCGATGCACAAGGACCACCTCAAGGTTTCCACTGAAGCAGCTCTACTGCTCTCTGGGTTAACATCGATGGACACAGTAGAGGTCATGGACATGACTTCACAGCCAGACAGCTGCTGGACCGAGGGAGCCACTGCCTAGTGCTGCCTCAGCCTAGGCTGGGCACCTCAGGGGGGCTCAGTCTTGGCCTTGTCGGTCCAATGGAAAGATGTCGGTGTGACGTGTGGGGAGAAGATCGAACAGAATCACAAATGTGAAGCTTCCGGAAGGTTTAGGGGCTGTGCAAATATTAGGAAACAAGGCAGTTGCACACCGTTATCTCATAGCCTGGCTCCTGGGGGCCTAGAAGGAGAAGAAAAGCAGTTGCTTGCCTGTGGGACTGCATCCTTTCCAACTTCCAGCTCCTGAGGCAGGGGGGTGGGGAGGACAGTGGGGAATGAGGGGATGAGAGACCATGGCCTTCACTCCTTTCCTGGGAACAGAGGGAGAATGGAGGAGTCGGTCCTGCCATCCTTGGAGGGAAGAGTGCAGGACAGAGCTCCGGCATTCACTGGCTGTGTTCTTGAGCAAGGCTCCGATTTCTCTGGGCCTGTTTTCCTCTTCAAGTGACACCATCTCTATGGACCCTCCCCACTCTAGTGTCTGGTGGTGGTCAGAGAGCTTAAAACTTGGGAGGCATCCATGTCTCAATACAAGAATGACACGAAAGCTCGTCTAAGTCCGCCTTAGTTTCTGGGGCTCAGCTGTGACCGCACTGCTGAGGAGGGAGGGAACGCTCTGTTGGGCTCCTGCTCTGTCTGGCCTTGTTCGTCCACAATCGGGAGGGGTGTTGTGCCCTGTACAGATGAGAAGCCAGACCCCAACAGAGCTGGGGAAGGGCTAGGGAGCCACTCGGTCAGCTTCGGCTCTGCGCAAACGTACGGCTGGTGAATGGTGTTATGGTGGCTGGTCGCTGCAGAAGCACAGTGGTGCTGGGGGGGTCGGGGGGCGACCACTCACCAGTGTCCAGTATCATTGGGACTGGACCTAGAAGTGGGCCACCGGCTCCAGTGTGCCGGTAAGGGCACAGACCCAGGAGAATAAAGAGAGTTGAGTCACTCTGAAAAGGGCCAAATTGAAAGAGAGCCCAGGTGTTCACTCTTGTTTGCAGAGACGGGAGAGTCTCTTCTCTTTTGCACTCGTCTTCCCCAGCCCTCCCTGGCCCTGGCTACTTTTGTTCCTGTCCCGGGGAGCCCCTGCTTGTCTCTGTTCTTGCCAGACCAGCATTCCACAAGCTGGGTCGGGCTGCATGGGCTCCACAGAAGGATCACGCAGCTGGGGTGCTGGTTAAGCCTGCCCCCTGCCCTCTTTCCAAATAGTCTCTCTTATCCCTATCTCTTTTTCTTTAGCAAATATGCTGGCCTTGTGCCTTCTTGGCCTCCAGGAAGCTGTGCCTCTCCTGCCTATTCTGAGCACTGTACTCTCAGGCCAAACTCAGGGCAGCAAATACAAGTCACCAGTATGGGTGGGTATAGTCTCTAGACTTGTCTTGGACAATATTCACTCTACTCCCTCCAATCCCGTTTATTCTGGTCTTTTTCCATTCCTTTTCTGTTCTATTTTCTTTCCTTTCCTTCCCTTCCCCCTCTCCCCTCCCTTTCCTCTCCTCTTTCTTCTTCCCTTCTCCTTCCCCTCCTCTTCCTCCTTCCCCTTCCTTTCCCCCTTGCCTTCCCTCTTCCCTTTCTCTTTCCCTTCCCCTTTCTTTACCTTTCACTTATTTGCTTTTCTTTAAAGATGTATTTATTTATTTATTTATTTAAAGATTTTGTTTATTTATTTGACAGAGAGAGACACAGCGAGAGAGGGAACACAGGCAGGGGGAGTGGGAGAGGGAGAAGCAGGCTTCCCACTGATCAGAAAGCCCAATGCGGGGCTCGATCCCAGGACCCTGGGATCATGACCTGAGCTGAAGGCAGACACTTAATGACTGAGTCACTCAGGCGTCCCTAAAGATTTCTTTATTTATTTTAGAGAGAGAGAGAGAGAGAGTGTGCGAGCAGGAGGAGGGACAGAGGGAGAGGGAGAGAGATCCCAAGCAGATTCCATGCATGGAGCCAGACATGGCCAGGGGTGGGGGATGGTGAAGTGGGGGGATCCTTGATCCCAGGACCCAGCGCTCATGACCTGAGCCAAAATCAAGAGCCAGTAGCTTAACCAACTGAGCTACTCAGGCACTCCCAGAATCTCCTTCTTTAAGAACATCATCTTCCTTCCTTCACTCCTTACATATTCAGTGGGTGCTCACTTGGGGCCAGATGTGGGAATACAGCTGTGCACAGGTTGCCAGCACAGGCTCCTCGCAGTGCCTTCCAGAGTCCACAGTCTAGTTAGGGAGACAGACGAGTTCATAAGCAGCCACCTGGACTGTGACTAGTGCCTAGTGGAGAGACACGCTTCACCGTTCCCTCGAAGGCTGGAGACTCTCTAGGGGAGGCACAGCCTGAAGCATGAGGACAAGTTAGCTGAGGGACGGGAGCCAGGAAACAGGCATGTGTTGCAGGCAGGAGAGGCCATGGTGGGAGCATGGTGTGTGTGGCTGGAGTGTGTTCAGGTGGGGGGATGAGAGGTGTCAGAAGCTATAATAATCCCCCCCCCCATATCCTATGCTGCTCAAACCCTATGTTGCCTGGCCCCAGGTGCCCCTACTATAAACATTCCTCTTTCCTTCACCACGGGGATTCTAGTGTGTTCTCAAGAGACTGCACCCTAGGCCAGCTCTGCTCCTGATTTGTGGGTGACCTTGGGAAAATCAATTTACATCTCAGGCCTCAGTTTCCTTGTTTGTGAAAGGAGGAAGGGAAGGAACCCATAGCTAAATGGGCTATGGGCCTATGGCTCTAGATCAGCTTATTTTAAGTCTAAAAATTTAGAGTTTACTTTAGGGTTCATTTTAACTCTAAAATGTGAACCCCGCAAACAATTTGATCTGTCCTGAAGGGGATAGGGAGACTCCCTGGTTTACCTGTGATTAGGAGGGAGTTGTTTTACCTACTGATGAAAGAAATGCTCATAATCAAGACTAGCCACTTAGTTTCCAAAGCTTAGGGCAAAATCAAATGTGGGGACCCGCCAGGACTACACCAATCCCCATACCCACGCATCCTCCCTGCTTCTTTGTAACCGAGCCCATCACTTTACAGATTCCAGCTGGTGCAAGGGGGAGTTTCGCCCTGCCGCGTGTAAAGGATATTCCTGCCTTGGTAAGGGCAGAGACCATGCTCAGATGATGACAGAGCCAGGAGCCCACGTGCCAGCCCTATCTGTGGCCGGCCCCTATTTTGAGAGAAGGACTGACTTTGCTCGTGCAAGTTCTTTTGTTTCTTGAGGAAAGACTGCACTCTTAATTAGTGGGGAGCTTCAGGTTTCTAGAACAGACTGGTGACTGTTCCAGAGTTTGCAACTGACCCCAGGGTCGCCTGCCCTTGGGGACAGAGTGGCCAATCCACTTTTTGTTAGCCCTCCCCTCCCCCTCCACTCCATCATAATGAGTCTCTTTCATGCCTGGAAACACCAGCTCCCATTCCCCCCACTCAATACCCTTGTGTGGGATCCCATGATAAAGGAGGACTCCCTACAAACTTCCTTCAGAGTCCTTGATGCTTTAAGAAGCATCTTCTTTTTCTTCTGATGAGATTTTCTCTGAATTCAGTTTTTAAACCTGGAACGTCCTTATTTTTGCATTTTGAAAACTCTCTGGGCATTACATTGTTTCAGACTGTACATCTAATTTCCAATCCCCTTAAAAATCTTACCAGTTGCATTCTGCCTTCATAAATGTCTTTCCCTCTCACATTTCCTTCAAGCGCTCACTCTTCATACAGTGCAGATGGATTGCTCCTGCCCCCCCTTCTTCAGGTTCATTAATTTCCTGACCTTATCTCTAAATTCCTTCTTGCTTTGTCATTCCTTCAGCCTCCCCGACTCCCTTCCCTCCCCATCTCAGCAATTCCATTTGTTTGCGTTTTGTCTGCCTATCTATCCATCCAGTCTTCTGTCCAACCAACCACCCATCCATCCGTCTGCCTGTCAGTCCACTGTCCATCTGTGTGCCTGCTTTGTGTCAGGCACCAGCCCAGGTACTAGGGACACAGAGATGAGACGGCTAATTGCTACCCTCAAGAACAAGGCAGCATGGCGGGGGAGGGCAGAATAATCACTGCAATTAGACGTGCACATGGCACGCAGATGATCAGATGGAAGCTTTGGATGGTGGATAAGCGCTTGGGAGGGATGTGCTGACAGGAGCGGCTAGCAAGGCCTGAGCAGGAGGGACACAGTACTTAAGCGCGGGCGTATGTAAAAGCATAATGTTTGCAGGAAGTGCCAAACCCTGGCCTATCCCTGGAGCAGAGTGTAAAGTTGGGGAATCCAGAGATAGGGTAGGAACTGGTGGCAAAGTAGTCCAGAGAGGTGGGCAGGGACTAACTCTCCAAAGGCCTTATCTGGTATCCTAAGACACTCCGGGCTCTCCTAAGGATCCTGGATGGTTTCTCGGTAGGGCGCAGACGTGGTCAGATTTGACGTTGGGTCGACAATTCCGGCAACAAGGATGCAAGGGGATTTCGTGGTGACTCTCTGAGGCAGGGAGGCCGGGCAAGAGACAATGATGGCCTGAACAAGGCTGTGTTCCTAGGGAGGGAGGGACACCCACAGCAGGCACTTTGGAGGGGAAATGGGTGGGACTGACTGATAGGCTGGAGGGAGAGTGGGCAAAGGACTTCCCAGGTTTCTGGCTTGGGAGAATGGGTGTATGGGGGTGCTGTGACCCTATTGGGGCATTTCCTGACGTAGTAGTGTCCGTTCTGCCTCAGGCTGGCCCCAGTTGCTCTCTGTGTCCCATTTTGCTAACACTACATAAATGAGGCCTTTATTCCTTGCTGGGATTCTTGAAGTATCCTCTTAATCTCTTCTAATCCATCCTACACACCGGTGCCAAAGTAACCTTCCAGGGACAGCTGAACAGGTTGCTGACTGCATATTGAATAATCTCCAGGTTCTTTAGCCTGACTGTTAAGATTCGTTGCTAGTGGGGGCATGGAGACGTGCTCTTTGCCCTTAACAAGTATAATTTTCCACTAAGGCATATTACATGTAAAGTAGTTAAATGTCAAAAGGTCTTTAGAAGGGCAACTGAGTTGTGCTCTGAGGGGAAAGAAGGAAGGAGGCAGAGTATCTCCTAGTGGTGACCCCAGGTGACCCTGGTTTTTTCCCATCGTGTCTTTCCAGGTGTGTCTTCCATTCTCCCTGACACCTATGCTCTCTGGTCTGTCTACACCACCTAAAAAGGACTCCCTTCTCCCACCTCTGTTTCTTGGCAGACTTCCTTGCCTTTGCCTGGGATACACCCCCCTGCCACATCTGCCTGTTGAAATCCTACCCATCTGTCAGTATTCAGCCCAAATGCCAGCGCTTTATTGAGTCCCCTACCCCGATGGGATCATCTTTCTAACGGCCTTCGTACGTTTTCCTGTGTACGGTACCTGCCGCCTGGGAACAGAGATGGAACCCTGGAAGCCCTAGCTGTGGGTCGGCCGGCAGATGTGTTTCATTAGTTTTTACTCTTTTTTTTTCTTAAACCAAAATTAATGTATTCACAAAATTACAACCAATATCAAACATACAAAAGTACAGAATATGCTGTAACCTTTACCCAGGACCTACCACCAAGAATGAACACGGCGGGCTGCCCACTCTTTAAGAGATAAAATATTACACATACGATTGCAGCACCCACCCACACGTTCCCAGAGCTGATCCTCACACAGTTTTCGAAATTTTGAATTAGGTGCCAATATTTAGAAATCGAGAGATTTCATATAAAATTTGGGAAGGTTTTACTTTCCTCGGAGAGTCCGAAGATCTGGGAACTTGGGGTACATCCCAGGCCTGAACCGGGGGTGCTTGGTGGCCGCCAGCTCCCAGGAGCAGAGTGTGTGGTCTCCCGGACACCACAGACCCCCATCACTCCCCGCCAGGCCTCTCGGCATTAGCCCGCCTCACTTACAGTCTGGGTGGCTGGCTCCCGCAGGTGTGTGAGTTTCACATCTTCGTGTAGACCCTTGGAAGCCCTTTGATTACTTGACCTGAGCCACGAACTCACTGGATGACCTCGAGCAAATTACTTACCTCTCTGTGCCGCCCCTTCGTCCGAAGTCCAATTAGGACCATTGTATGAAATGTGGAAGGGAATACCTGGTACACAATTCTGCCTCCCGTGGTCCGTGAACTTTTGTCTGAAACTCTCGGGGCTAGCTGTGTTTTGAAATTCGGATTTCTTTCAGATTTTCATGAGGTAATAAGGTAATATCATATATTAAATAACACCCCGAGGAGGCTCTGCGCCAGCACCTTGTAATTGCAACACATTGAAATATCTCCAGGACAAAAGCATGGATATTCACATGACCTGTGATACAGACTTGGCTCGCTGTCCTCATGGAAGCTTCCTGGGTGTCCAGGTGTAATCTGCACCCGGTTCCTACAATCAGAGGTCAGGGAGAGACTTAAGGGGCTGTTCCGGGTTGGTAGGCGGCAGCTACGCTGTTACAAGCAAAGGGACCTTACTAACGAGGCTTATCTTGGGTGGCCCTGAGATGAATGGATCCTTGTGCCCATCTGCCAGTTCTTAAAAAGTTTACATAGAGGCCTTCCCTGGGTTATGTCAGGGATACTGGGTGGGTGTTCTCAACACCACTTCATTATCTCAAGACCTGTCTTTGGAGTGGCCTTTGGGAATGGAAAAGGCCAGTGAGGGCTCGCATTCCAAGGACAGGGGAGGGGCTCGGGAGCTTCTGAGAGCCCTGGTCCAGCCTGAGGGTCAATCGGGGGTCACATCTCTTGGATGACCTTCCCTGATAGCATCATCCGTTTCAGGGTGGGCCAGACTGCCTGGAGCTGTCGGGGTGCCAGGGATGAGGGGGCCCATCCTAACCCCAGAGCTGCCCTGCCCTCATCCCAGACTATATTCAGCTCTTTCTTGGACATTTGGACTTACTAATGAGAGGTCAGTATTGCTCTTTGCATGTTAATGAATTGAGAATTTTATACGTGGAGTGAAAGACAGGGTCTCTGGGTTTCTACAACAGCTTGTCTGGCTGGCCTTCCGGTCTGCCTCACCCCCTCTCACTCCTTCAGGCCCCCTGCCACCTTCCTGTGGGCCCTTCACCCAGCCATTCACCCGCCTCTGCTCTCAAGGCCAGCCTCATTGTCCCCTCTGACACCCTAAACTATCTAATCTCCCCTGGGCTAAACCCTTCCCACCTGGCAGGCCAGCCTCCTCATTCCCCTTCACCCTCCTTCCCTCCCACCTCCACACTTCACCCTCTCCTTGGCACCGCTGCTCAGGCTCCTCACCTGTCTGGAATATCTCCCTCTTCTACCCAAGTCCCATCACCCCCTAAAGGCCTCGCTGAGGCCCCACTACTCTGTGGGGCTTCCTCACTGCCCTCCCAACATCCGGTGAGCTCTGTTCCCCGGACTCACCCTTAGGGCTTAACCAGGTGACCGAGCCCTTACCTGCATTTTCATTCACTCATTCACCCTGCTCCAGGTAGGGGAGGGGCCAGGAAATGGGGGAGAAGGGGACAGAGATGGAGATGGAAGGAAAGGGGAGAAAATGGAGGGGGAGAGAGGGAGGGAGGAGAGGAGAGGAGGGAAGAGGGCTTCTGTGCATTAGCTCTAAAGGTCAGGAGCCCTCAGTTCTGTGCCCAGTGTAAGTAAGAAGGGCCAGTTTCATGGGCCCAAACATTCCAAGGCTTTTAGGCTTATTCAGCTAGACCAACCAGTTCATCCCTTCCCCTCTCCTCTGTCTCTGCTCCCACTGCCCTCCCTTGCCCTCTGGCCACAGAGCTCCTTCTCTTCCTTGTGAGAATCCCTGGCAGGTTCATAGATAAGGAATCTCACCAGGTTAAAAACCCAGCTGAAGGGCCCTTGTCCCAGATTTCGCCACCCTTCTTCCCTTTCCTGGCTCCTGGCATGCACGTGTCAAGGTGTGTGCATAGCCCAGGAGGGGACAGGTGCTGCTCCTTGTGTTCTGTGCCCTGGAGGGAGGCAGGAGGGAATGTGTCATTCTCCCCTACCCCCACAGGATGGGGCCACCCTGCTCTGATACCCGATGCCCACTGTTGGTCCTCTGGCCCTTGGGGTTTTAAAAGTGATAGAAACCCTTGTCCCCACCAGAATATTTTTTCCCTTTCTCCTTAGAATGAAAGCATAAACTATCTCCTTAGAATGAAAGCATAAACTATCTCCTTCAGGGTAATCAAACTCAACTGAATTCATAATCCGTACATTCCCTGGGTGAGAAAGAAGCCATCTGGATGCGTGGTGTGACCCTTCCGTGGCTCTGGTTCGTAGAGACAGGCAACAGCCCAGTCTGGAGATAGGCAGCTCTCACCTCCCATACTCTGAGCCCAACAGCCACCTCCTTACCAGCTTCAGGCCACTCAGTTTCTGCTGGCCCTGACTGTGTTTCTTTCAACTGTTGGTCCTCTACTCAACTGAGGACCGTGTTGTCATTCAAGTCCCCAAACTTGCCTTGGTTGGCCTCCTCTCCTCAAGGCAACAGAGAAGGATGCTGGTTGCAAAGGCCAGTGATGAAGGGGAAGATGGAGGGAAAGGACAGAGGCTAAGGAGGTAGAGGGATAAAGCCTCATTCCAGCAGGGAGTGTGAGAGATAGATGGGGAGAGGAGAAAAGAGTAGGGATGAGTTGATTCTGCAGGGGAAGTGGGGGGTAGTAGACTTCTCTACCTCTTGAACCAGGTAGGAGACAAAGTTTTAGGGGCCTTCACACCTGTTCCCTTTACTTTCCTGGTGTGGTTTCCATGGTGTGGTTTCATGATGTGATTTGAAAGTTTAGATACAGGTTGTGAACTGCCAAGGTGGCCCCAGTGCGTCCTATGTCCTAGGGGTCTTCAAGTACATTGATATTGGTGATAGAGGCTTGTGGCATCTCTGCCTCTCCTTTCCCTGCCCAGGCCATCTGGCAAGGGCTTGAAGACCTCCCAGCTACCCCTCAGGGGTTCTCCTGGGTCTCCTACGCAGGGCTGAGCAAGAAGGAGGTGACCCAAAGGAACCGGCCTCTCCCAAGGAGCAGCATGGGCACACTCCACCTGTCTGTGCTCTGTTGCACCGCTAACCAAGCCCTCCACCCCACCCCCATTGTGCTATAAATTTAGGCAGTTCAGATTGCAAGATTCAGTGGACAGATAGGGGCTTTCTAGTCAGTCTAAATGTCCTGGTCACTTAGCAGTTAGTGAGTGGTATCTGATGATCAAGTTTCCTTAGCCATAAAAGGCAGTAAGGTTTCTAGACCTTACTGGAAGAACTTACTACTTTCTAAACCTTACTAGAAACCTTAGTAAGGTTTCTAAACCTCTCAGAGGTTTCTAGAGAGGGTTAAATGAAGTGATATTTGCCTGAAACACAGCAAATACTTCGTTGATCTTAATCCCCGCCCCCCGCAACCCTTCTGCCCACCTCCATTCCATGCTGCTTTTCTAAATAGGAGATAATGATCCCTAGAGATGGAGGGGGAAGGAGGAAGGTATGTATTCACGTCAACCACAGCGTCTTCCAGATTAGGCATTAAAACATTTATTACTCTTTCCACTGAGCTGTGCGTGGGACTAGGAATTTGTAAAAGATAAGAAATACTTTGCATGTAACAAAGGAAATGGAACTAATAGGCAACATTCTACACGGAAGAGGCCCGAATAGCTCAGAGCCAGGAGTGGAGGCTTTCGTATGAGCAGCTACAGCAAATCTCACTGTCTGTCCTCTGCAGTGTGGGCAGGACAGAAAGCTTCCTGTTGGGCCAGGGACTAGGAAGGTTTCCGGTGGTAGGAGGAAAACAGTAAGGCAGCCATCTTGTAAAAGGGAGACAGTAGGACCTGGGCCTGTGGACTTGTTTCTTCCTGTATGAAGCCAGAGGGAGAGAGCTCGATAGACGTCTCCCAACAATCTCTGTATCTACTTGTCACCCCCAGATCAGTGAGTCTTTGTTTTTAGGGTCTCTTTGTGCTGTTTCACCAGGGAACCAATCCACTCCATGGTTTTCTGCTTGGCTTCCTCCCAGCTGAAGAGCGGCTTATACCCCAGATCCCGCTGAGCTTTCTTATAGGAGAAGGTAAATACACTATTTAACAATGTCACTGTGTGGCGGTTGAAGGAGGGTGGATATTTGTAAATTGGACGGAGCAGAAAGCTCACTATTTCCAGTAGGAAGGCAAGCCAGTACTTCAGACATAGGGGAAGGCTCATTCTGGAATCAAGGGAGAAGCCCCATTCCTTGCTCAAAGTGTAGTTGAAGTCATCATAGCTTTGGTGAGGTGTGTCATCAGAGATGTAATAGAACTGTCCTTGGACGCTTGGGGCTTTCTTGGGGTCCCTTAGGGCCCTCAAGGCCAGAATGTGAGCCCAGGCCACATTGCCAACATAGACAGGGTTGGCGATGGAGAACTTGCTCTGATGTGTCAGGACCCCATCGTTCCTCAGGGCCTTGTATATACAGTCATAAAGGAATGCACTTCCTTCCCCATATATATACATGGGCCTTAAGGCACAGGTGTGCAAGGTGCCACCATTTTTAAGGGCCCACCCATTAGCAGCTAGCACCGCCTTCTCTGCAAGCTTTTTGCTGTAGGGGTATGGAACAGACCATCTTGATTCGAGATGCTCTTCTTCGTGGCCATTCTGGATGATTTCCCTGTAGGAGTTGGGGCCAGCCACCTCAATGGTGCTGGTATAGATGAAGATCGGCACGCTAGCCTGGGCACAGGCTTCCAACAGGAGCTGAGTACCTGCCCATGGGGAGTACAACATCAGCGTCAACAAATAACCCAAAGGGCCTACCATGGCTGCAGACCATGTCCACCCCCTCCCCCAAGTGAGATGGTTACTGCAGATCAGGAGGAGTGCATTCCTCTGTATCTCCAGCTAAGATCTGAACATGCTATAGCCATAGGAAAAACGCAAAAAGGCAAAAGTGAGAAGAAACCGAACTTTGGGTTCTGGAGAGCATGAATTCTAGGTTTTTTTTTGGATTTCCTGGACCTGTGTGTGTACTTTGAATTTTGGAAAAGGACAGAGGATTGCCATTTTATGTTTTGCTGAGTGAAGGCATTAGAAAATTTTCACTTATCCCTACCACCTTGTTAAAAACAGTTTATTTTAAATAAAATATAATTAGGAGGCCATACTCAGAATATGGACTAGAATTTTATCTAGTCCTGATTGAGTGTTCCATACAAAGGCCACTCCTAATTCTGACTGTGACTCCTTTTACTCAGGTCTGAAAAGTGGGGGTGAGAAACCTTCCTTTTACTTAGCATTCTGGAGCCTGACATTGGCCTTCTAGGCGGAGCTTGCTGGAGAACCAGAAGGGGAGTGTGCCCTCTGGTGGTTGATACCTATAATGGGATAATCTTGCAGAATCCCTTTAGCTGAGGGAGGTCAAGCAGAGCACCTTCCCCTTAAGTATACCCCCCTGCAAAGTTTCGTTTTAATTTCTCTCTCTCTCTCTCTCTTTTATTTGTGCAATTTGATTTTCCAGAGAGACAGACTCATTAAAAAAATCAGATCTAGAGGCTGAGAAAATGTGGGGCTAATCAACCTGCAGAGAAGGAAATGACCATTATTTGAAGTATCTTTTAAACCTGGAACTGACCTTGTTTTAATTAACTGATACCTCTACCACTTCTCAGGGATTTCAAATCCCCTGTTGTTGGGAATCCTGGAGAGCAGGAATTAGCAGAAGGGGCTAAAAAGGAAAACTTGGTTAATCTAGCACCCTCCTTGCAGTGTGGGAGTGGTGAAAGTATGGCTAAGTAGAAATTAGAAAGGGTCTTTCTTGAGATTGTATTACTTTAGGCTGGAGACCCTAAAGCAACTCCCAACTTTGTAGAGCAGGGCATGAAAACCAGATGGGACTGGGGGTTGGGGAGCTGTGGTCCTAGAGGGACTGGCCTCCAGCGCTCAGAAGGATGACTTTGCATGTGAAACTAGTAAGGGATTTAAGCTAATCCCTTAAACAACTGTGTCTCGTTTTAAAGTAGATTGGAAAGTCGCAAACCAGAAAGAGTCACCAGCCATTTACTGATGAGGATCTAGGGGGGTGTACTTTGGGCACCTAGCTAGAAAGGACCCTTTTACAAAAGACCCAGCAGCGAACTGAAGAAGTACTCTTATGGATATGGGGAAGCTATTATTGTTAAGAAGATACCATGGGAAGGCCAGGCCTGGATAATTCTGCCCTGCCAGACGTCTGTGAACTAGCTTTGCAGGTCTCTTGAGATGAATCCTTCTTTGGGGTGAGCAGGAAGGAGCTAGATGTTCTCATTAGGCTGCGGGATCTCGCACAGGCGTCCTGCTGGAAGGAAACTGGCCGGGAGCTATGGCCCTTCACTCATAGTGGACACGGGGACCCTTCCTATCACAGAGTTCCTAGCTCTCAGCCTTACTGTGTGACTACCAACTCAGAGGGGCACAGAAAGGCTAATATGATGACCAGGGAGGCACTCGTGAGGTCTGGTCCTTGCCCAGGAGAAGCAGAAGAGAGTTGGATAGCCAGAGTTCAAGGTTGGATTGGAGTCGACTCTTGATTGGAGCTTCAGTAGAAAGAGCTTTTGTGGCCTCTGGAGACACATAGGTGTGGGCTTAAATTCCAGCTTTCCTACTTGAACAAGTTATTTAACTTTGCTCAGCCCCAGTTTCCTCCTCTAAAAAACTGAGCATAGCAGCCTTGAATCTCTCAGGAGTGATAAGAAAAAGCAGCTGGAGCAGACTCAGCAGGTGTTTGGGGATGGGAGCCTCTCCTCCCTTCCTGTTCTGTTTTCTGAGCCTCATTCACCCACCTCACTCCATAGCCTCCCTGGGATACCATACCCTTCAGATTGACATTCATGATGGTCTCTCGGTGAAGGACATTCATGACGTCAATGACAGAGGCAGTGTGAATGACAACCGAGATGCCCTGGCAAGCTCTCTTCAGGCACTGCTCATCCAGAATGTCTCCTTCCACCATCATCAAATTGGTCTTGCTCTGGAGCTCTGTGTGAACACAAGTCAGGTCACTGGAAGGTTTTCTGGATCTGGAAGTTTCCCGTTAAAGGTGGCATTTTCCCAGGTCTTCAAGGACAGGTACATGGGGGAAAGGGTGGGGATGGGGGACAAATCCATGGAAGGAACAAGTTAAACAGAGGCACATGAGTCAATGTGTAGCATTTATTGGGAAAGAGTGAACATCCGTTTCCAACCCATTTTATTCTAAAGGAAGGAAGGAAGGAGGGAAGGAAGGAATTCATGCAGTGAGGAGTCAAGTACAGCTGGGATGAAAATTCTTTAAGAGATTCATGGGAAGTTCATAAAATTCATAAAGGAGAGTTAGGGTGATTATGGAGGGTGGATATAAGAGGAAAGAAATTGAATTTAATTCTGTAGGGAATGAGGACTCACACATGGATTTGAAACAAGAAGAGAAACATAAACACAGTTTTGGGGTCGGTGCAGCCAACCCGGGCTGCAGTATGTGAAATGGGTCAGTGTGGGGCATGAAGTGGAGACATTAATTGAGAAAGAAATCGAGAGAATGTCTGCAGCAGAGTTCAGAGGAGGAGGACAGAACCAGGGCTCCCCCAGCAGCTGCAGGGAAGGGGATGGATACACAGGCTCGACTTCTCAGAACCTATCCAGCCAGCTCTTGGTTCTTACTGGAGGGAGGCCAAGAGAAAAAGGTAGAATCCATGTTAACCCAAGTATTTCCTGCTTAGGTGACCAGAAGGATAATGGAGCCAGTAACAGGGAATTTAGGATGGGCCCAAATGAGAGGTTTAACTGAAAAAACAAACAAACAAACAAACAAACAAACAAACAAAAAACCAAAACCTGGTTAGATATCATCTAAAGCAGATATCAGTGACGAAAATAAGTCAGCCACCAAGGGACTAACATTCTGGCCACTGAGCCAAGGGCAGTGGATTCAACCTCAGGGACATCAGCTCCTTGGAAATCCACAGGAAGGGGCACTTCAGGTAACGTCCTCACTTCACACTGGCCAGTGAACTAAACATGGCGCTATGGATAGTTTGGATAAATACCCTCCACTTATTTTGTGCTTTCTGCTTTGCCCACACCACCACAGTGTCCTGATTTTTCTTTCACGGCTATCTCATGACAAAGGTATTCCGATTTCCACTATACAGACAAGGAAACTGAGGCGGATTCAGGTTAAGGGGCAGGTCTAAGTCACAGTTCCCTGGAAGACTCAGGCCTGTCCCCTGCCTTCAAGCCTGGTTCTCTTTCCCCTGTCACCCAAGGGCAGGACTCTTTTCCTTTCCCTGAGGCAGATTAAGGATAAGTCTGTGTATGTTATGTATGTATGTATTTAAAGGATAAGACAGTTTAACTGAAATAGGCAATGGAAGCCCCAGAACAGTGAGAGAGAAACTCAGAGTGAAAAATCCAGTGCAGGGAAATTTCCTTCCTGGGTTACCACTTGGAAGAACCATCTGCTTCTCCCTACACTTCTGCCAAGTTTGCTCCGTCCTGGGCAAGTTCTCGTTGTTGGGCAGCTCCAAGAAGGCCCAGAAGGGGGAGAAAGGCAGGGGGAAAGCTTCTGGGAATCAGTAGGATTTTCTCTGATTGTGTCCCCATCTCTGCCTCCCCGCCTCCTGCCCCGCTCCCTTCTTCCCTTCGTCCCTTCCTCCCTTGGTTCGTCCCTTGGTCAGTCCGCTGACATCCGCAGGCTGGCTCAGATCAACCTATTAGTTTGCAGGGGTGCAGAGAGACCAGAAGAGGGCGCTGCCGATGTGTCGGTATTAGAGGCGCAGCTCCCGCCCTCCCCAAGGCTCTGAGGATTCCTGCATTCTGCGCAGCCCCAACTCTCCCTTGCTTACACGGTCTGGGCTGCCTTGTAGGGAGGCCCTGAGAGAAGCTCCTAGACGAATTAGTGGCTAAGAGCACAGCCACTGCACTTAGACCTTCTGGGTTCAGTTCCAGCGTTGCCATTTTTCAGCTGGGGGGACCTTGAACAAGTTAGCCTTTGCTATGGTCTGAGAGTTTGTGTCCGGCCAAATTCACGTGTCGAAATCCTAATGCCTCTGTGATGCTGTCAGGAGATGGGGCCTTCTCTCCTTCTCTGAAGGAGACCGGGTCTCGAGGGTTTGACCTCATGAGGGGGTCATAGAGAAGAGATCCCAGAGAGAGCCCTCTACAGCAAGAAGACACAGGCTCTGAACCCCGAAGGGAGCTCTCACCAGAACATGACTCTGCTTTGCTCTTGGATTTCTGCCCCCAGAGCTGTGAGAAATAAAATATCTAATGGGTTTGAGCCACCCAGCCTGGGGTATCTTTTTGTAGCAGCCTTAGCAGACTAAGACACCCTTCTGTACCTGCTTTCTTGTCTTTAAAAAGAGGAGGATAACATTACCTATCCTCCAGGGATGGTACCAGGAGCAAATGAATCGACAGGGGTAGAACACGGAGCACAGTGCCTAGTGTAGACAGACCGCTGTGAGGATTCTCCACTGGGATCTGTACAGAGCCCCTGCCCGCCCCGGACGCAGCCTGACTGGTCACACCGGGGAACCGTCTTTTGGGCTGAACCTAGCCTTTCCCCGCATCGGCTGTCGGACTGTGAGTATTACTGAGACGAAAAGATCGCAAACAATTGATGCTGATGGTGTTATGTTCATGTGTGTTCATCAGAGGTCCCGTTGAAGCAAAGGGTAGAGGAAATAGGATGTGTGAGATGTTCAGAGCACAGGAATGAGGAAGAGAAGAGTGAAGGGTGCAGTCCTGGAGGACGGCTGCGGGTGTGGGAGGTTCCGTGTGGGGAGGTAGGGTCTTCCGGGCACCCTGGGCCTGCATGTTGACACCCAGTCTGCAGGGGCTGGGAAGGGGAGGGGTTGCTTTGGGGGACACACAGTGGGGAAATGGGAGAGACTGAAGACTCCCTTTGCCAAGAGGCAGCCTTACAGCCATATGACCGGGACGTCCATGATGAGGCTCTACTCTGAGCCCTGCAGTCCCTTAATCAGAGTGCCTGGGCAAGTTGCTTTACCTTCATGTACCTTGATTTCCTCAATATCCTGTTGGGTGAGAGTGCCTTTCTACCTTCCTCAAAGGGCTGTTTTGAGGATTTGTGGGGGTGAAACAGTGTGAAACAGTTTTTAGAAATCTAGGTTTGCATTTGCACCCGGGGCAGCAGTCTGGGGAAAGCAGCAGAGCGGTGAACAGAGTCTGCTGTCACTTTTTTTTTTTTTTAAAGATTTTATTTATTTATTTGACAGGCAGAGATCACAAGCAGGCAGAGAGACAGGCAGAGAGAGGAAGGGAAGCAGGCTCCCTGCTGAGCAAAGAGCCCGATATGGGGCTCGATCCCAGGACCCTGAGATCATGACCTGAGCCGAAAGCAGAGGCTTAACCCACTGAGCCACCCAGGTGCCCCGCTGCTGTCACTTTTCTTGTGGTGATAAGCAGGGACAAATGGAAGAAGAGATGTATAGGGAATACACATGAGGAACCCACGCTCTGGAGCCTCACAGTTTGTCTCTGGCTCTCTCCCATGCTGTTCGCTGTGTGTCCTCTCCACCTTCCTCCCCACACCCTGTCACACACACATGTGCGCGCACACACACACACACACACACACACTCAGCTTCACCTTCACTGGAGATGCTAAATGAAGCCACAGAAAGACCAGGGCAATTAAGAGGGGCAGGGACCTACTTGTAGGGTCTCCAGGTAATGGCGCTTGCCTGTCCTTTGGAGGTATTGCACAGCCATTGCCAAGTCCACAATCTTCAGAACATTAGGGTTGTTGACAAGGGAGAGATACATGATTTTATAAATGAGAAGAAAAGAGACCGAGAGGCCAGAGTGGCGGGTCTGCAGTAATCCAGATCTCGAGTTCTGGATCAGGGTCAGATTCCGTCTCCTGACAGCCCTGTATGTCTTACGTTACACCACCTCTGATTTCCTTTCTGATGACTTTGGACAGGGAATCATCCTTGATTTGGCTACAACTTTCCTTGATCAGCTAGACAAGAACCCCCTGTGTAGAGCTTAAGATGGAGCAACCCACCCATGAACTCAAGTTCACTTACTAGAAAATTCCTCCCGCTGTTCTGGTCTGAAGACTTTGTCCAGTGCCCGGATCTCCTGCAGCTCCTTTTCCTCCGCCAACAAGCGAACGATCCTCTGACCCAGAAACCCTCCTGCACCTGTCACAAGACAGCTCCACCCAGCCATGGTCAAATGGAAGCACTCTCCAGGAATGGAAAAACTGGTGAGCAGATTAGATTACAGGGTGACCCTGGGATGGCCAGAAAGAGAAGTCAAGTGGTTATAGGCTTATTTTGTTCCCTCCACTCCATTTTTGCAAAACTCCCATGCCCAGGAATAGTTGAAAGAAAATGAAGAAGTACTAACCTGTTAGACTGTTGGAAGCCACTTGGAAGAGCCTGGGTTCTGGTCTCCTTATTTCCCAAAGGCAGGCCTGGAGTTTTATCCGCTCTTGTTTCTGGCTCAGCCTCTTCACCTTGAACTCTTACCACATACTCATTGCTCATGCCTTTTCCAGGTTCCCTCCTCCCCCCATGAGTAGTGACCTTTAATATATCTCTCATTCCTCTGAGGCACAGGAAACAAGTTTCAGGGCCACAGTGTGATAAAGATTTGGTTCTCCTCGCAACAAGACATCCAGCAGTCAGTGCCAGCTGTCTGGGAGGCCAAGACCTGCGGATTTAAATGAAAAGACGAAATCTGCCAGCACAATGGGAAAGTTTGCCTTGTGAAGTAAACACATTTGGGGAGAAAATCCACTGTGTACTCCATTAGCTCCTCTCTCAGAGTGTCACTGGAAATATTACTGTCTTGCAAAGTGTGGACATCTGCACTGGCAGCAGCCTCAGTCACCTGTGAAATTCTATGGGCATTGACTTTCCTTCCAATACCATATATCCAGAATCTCAATTTTCGTTTCTCCTTGGAGACCTCCGGAGCTGGGGAGGAAGATTACAACACTGAAGGGAAGCTCTCTAGTGATAACCGTTTAGCTCTATGGCTTGGATAAGGAGTTGTGGCCACAGCGGATCTTATGGACGTCTTGGTTACAAAACCACTCTCAGCAGAGTCTCAGAGGATGCTGTGAATGCTTTGGGAGCTCCAGAGCTGTCCAAATACCAACCTCATAAGCTTTTTTTCCTACTTTAAAAAAATTGAGGTGTGATTTACATGCATGAAGACATCCAAATCTTAAGTGTTAGTTCAATGACCCTTTACAATTACATAATCATTGTAACTACCACCTAGGACAACATATGGAACATTTCCTTCACCTGAGAAAGCTCTTTCCTGCCCTTTTCCAGGCAATTCCCACCTCCCCCCACAAATCTACCCCAAAAACAATGACTTTCTGATTTTTAGTCCCAATAGATGCTCTTTGATTTTTTTTCCTCCTAAAGTCTTTATGGTTCCAGATATACATTTAAATATAGAACACATATGAAATTAAATTTTCTGTGTGGATTACAGAAAAGTTAACAGTTGTATTTCTCTATTGTTTGTCCCTTTTCTCTTTCATCAGCTTCTTTTACTTATCTGCTTCCTTTTATTTCCTTTGGCTTCAATTTAGTCTTGCTTTTCAAGGTTCTTAGGGTTAAAGCTTAGATTATTGATTTTATCCCTTTGCTTTTGTGGCTATTGACATGTAAAGCTATAAATGTCTCTCTCAGCATTGGGTTGGCCACATCAGACAATTTTGATGTATTGGATTTTATCATCATTCAGGTAAAAATGTTTTCTAATTTACCTGTGATTTCCTTTTTAATACATGAGTTATCCCAAAATATGTTGTTTAATTTCTAAAATAGGGAATTTTCTAAATATCCTATTGTTATTGATTTCTAACTTAATACTTGGGGTCAGAACATACACTCTGTATGCTTTTGACTCTTAGATAATTATGGAGACCTGTTTTGAAGTCTAGCCTATGGTCCTGGCAAAAACACGACATGCACTCAAGAAGAATGTTTTCTTCAGTTGTTGGGAGAAATGCCCTACAAAGATTGACACCCTCCTCTGGGCCTTTCTTTCTCTTTTCCTTGTGTTGTGGACATTCTCCTCTTCCCACTTGAAATTTGACTCCTTGTGCTACCAACACACTTGCCTAGGGAACTTTGGCTGTAGTCCCTGAGTTGTAGGAGCGTGTTCTTTGAAGCTGTCAGCACTGGCTAAAGGCCCTCGGTCTTGCTGAGACCTGTGGAGCCCTACCTGGGGCCACCAATGTGTTTCATACAGCTTTGCCTGCTAGAGTCATGCTGTCAGTGAACCACACACAACCCCCATCCGGTTTAGCACTAGGGTACTCACTACCCTAGCTGTCAGGAGTGTTGGAGGCTGATAGAATTCGGCCAGTGTCCCTCTGGGAATCGGTTTCAGCCTAAGAGCCCATAGAACAAGGGTTTAGAGTCTCTGAGTGGAACCAATAACTATAAATTCTATAGAAAATGAGAAAAAAATGAAGGGCAAGGCAGATGGGGACCACAAAATCACATTTCTTTTATTTCCAAATAAATTTATTGAGATATAATTTACATGCCATAAAATCCACTTGTTTTAAGTGTGTAATTCAACCATTTTAAGTAAAATTATGGGCTTGTGTAACCATCACCACAATCTTGCTTTGGAACATTTCTGTCATCCCCAGATCTCTTGTGCTCATTAGCGGCCACTCCTCATTTCCACTCCTCAGCTCTAGGCAACTTCCAACTGCCTTTCTGACTCTGCGAATTTGCCTTTTCAGGACATCATATGATTGAAGTCAAACTATATTTGGTCTTTTGTATCTGGTTCATTTTGCTTAGCATACTCTACTTCCGAGTTTCATCTCTGTTGTAGTGTGTGTCCGCATTTCATTCCATTTAGGGGCTGAATACTCTTTCATTGTATGGATACACCATATTTGGTTTATTGGTTCGCCAGTTAGTGGATAATTGGGATTTCCCCCTTTTTGGATGATTACAGATAAAGCTGCTGTGAATACCCATGTAAAGTGTTTGTGTAGACCTATGTTTTCATTTCTCCCAAGTAGATAGGTAGGATTGAAATCACTGAGACATACGGTAAATTTATCTTTAACTTAAGAAGGTGCCAAACTTTTTTCAAAATGGCTACACTTCCCACCAGTATTGAGTGAATGTTTCAATTTTTTTCCACATTGTTTCTTGACATTTCCAATCATTACACACCTTTTTAAAAATTATAGCTGTCCTAGTGGGTGAGAAGTGGTGTTTCATCATGCTTTTGATTTGCATTTCCTTAATGACTAGTGATGCTTTTCATGTGTTTATTGGATGTACCTGTACCTTTTAGGTGAAATATCTATTGAAATATTTTGCACATTTTAAATTGGGTTATTTATATTCTTATTGTTGGGTTGTAGGAGTACTTCATATTCTGGATACAAGTTCTTTAATAGATAAGTTAACCTACAAAATAAAACTGCCAGTTATTTTACCAGCAAAAATGGGTTTATTCAGGAAAAGCAGAGAATTGCAATCCCAGATAAGCAAGCTAGGACAGAACCATAGACTAGTGCACCAAACAAAGAATAGGAATGCTTTTTTTATAGAGGAAAAGGGGAAGCTGGGATGCTGTTAACAGAAAGTCCATTGGGGTGAAATGCCATTTTGAAGGATAGTAACTTTTCATTGATTGAGCTGTGACAGCCTCTTTGGTTGGGCTCCTTCTGGGGGAGGAGGAAAGCCTTTTCGGGTAGTAAAGTGGTATCTACTTGCAAGGTACATCTCCTGGTTTGGTACGCAATTGACAATGAGTGGTTGGCATAAGCCCTCCCCCTGCGGGCCTACTGACTCCATCCTAAATGAAATTTCTTTTTATTTATTTCCACAGATAAATGATTTGAAAGCATTTTGTCCAATCTATGACTTATCTTTTCATTTCCTTAGTAGTGTCTTTTGAAGCACAAACATTTTTAATTTTGGTGAAATCCCATTTAAAAATTCTTTTCTTTGGGGGTGCCTGGGTGGCTTAGTTAGTTAAATGTAGGCTCTTGGTTTTGGCTGAGGTCATGATATCATGGGTTGTGACACTGAGCCCTGCACTGGGCTTTACCCGAAGTAGGGGGTCTACTTGGAGATTCTTTCCCTATGCCCCTCTCCCTGCTCACAGGTACGCTCTCTCTCTAAAATTGATAAATAAATCTTTAAATTTTTTTTTACGATTTTATTTATTTATTTGACAGAGATCACAAGTACGCAGAGAGGCAGAGAGAAAGAGAGGAGGAAGCAGGCTCCCCGCTGGGCAAAGAGCCTGATGTGGGGCTTGATCCCAGGACCCTGGGATCATAACCTGAGCTGAAAGCAGAGGCTTTAACCCACTGAGCCACCCAGGTGCCCCTAAATTTTTTTCTTTTATCACTCATGTTTTTATCTAACCCAAGGTCATAAGGATTTTCACCTGTTTTGTTCCAAGGGGTGTATTGTTTTAGCCTTTACATTTAGGCCTATGTTTTGAGGGAATTTTTGCCTATGGAATTTTGACGGAATTTTTGAGGGAATTTTTGCCTATGGTGTGAGTTAATACTTTAAATTCATATGGCCACTTGATTTTGACAAAGATGCCAAGTAAATTCAATGGAAGAAGAGGATTTTTTTTTTTTAAAGCAAATAGTGCATCAGACAGGTGCTCAAGGAAGATCAGGGCGTGTCATGTAAGATGTGGCCTATCTGTATCTTTACCATTCGACGTCAGAGTTTGACAAGAACTCCCCAAAATGCCATAGCAAGGGTTAATCAATATGCTGTATTAGGAAAACTCACAAAGGCCAAGTCTTGGCAAAGAAACAGAAGGCATGATTTCCCCATCCTTTCATTCTACACTGATGCCTAAGTGGTGCCCAGTGTGGGTCCACATTCCAGTGTAGGGACACTAGCCTCCTTTATTATAAAGGAGACTATTATTTTATAAAAAGATCTCTATGTCTGTGTCTTCTTTGGTGAGGAGTCTGTTCAGGTCTTTTACTCATTTTAAAATTAGGTTATTCACTTTCTTATTGTTGAGTTTTAAGAGTTCTTTGTAAATTTTGGATAACATTCTTTATTGGATACCGATTTTGTAAATTTTTCTCCCAGTCTGTGACTTGTCTTCTCATTCTCTCTCTTTTTTTTTTTTTTGCCAAAAATTATTTTTTTATTATTTTTTTTAATTTTATTTTTCATAAACATATAATATCTTTTTATCCCCAGGGGTACAGGTCTGTGAATCGCCAGGTTTACACACTTCACAGCACTCACCATAGCACATACCCTCCCCAATGTCCATAATCCCACCCCCCCAACCCCCATCCCCCCATTAACCCTCAGTTTGTTTTGTGAGATTAAGAGTCACTTATGGTTTGTCTCCCTCCCAATCCCATCTTGTTTCATTTACTCTTCTCCTACCCCCTTAACCCCCCATGTTGCATCTCCTCTCCCTCATATCAGGGAGATCATATGATAGTTGTCTTTCTCCGATTGACTTATTTCGCTAAGCATGATACCCTCTAGTTCCATCCATGTTGTCGCAAAAGGCAAGATTTCATTTCTTTTGATGGCTGCATAGTATTCCATTGTGTATATATACCACATCTTCTTTATCCATTCGTCTGTTGATGGACATCTAGGTTCTTTCCATAGTTTGGCTATTGTAGACATTGCTGCTATAAACATTCGGGTGCACGTGCCCCTTCGGATCACTACGTTTGTATCTTTAGGGTAAATACCCAGCAGTGCAATTGCTGGGTCATAGGGTAGTTCTATTTTCAACATTTTGAGGAACCTCCATGCTGTTTTCCAGAGTGGTTGCACCAGCTTGCATTCCCACCAACAGTGTAGGAGGGTTCCCCTTTCTCCGCATCCTCGCCAGCATCTGTCATTTCCTGACTTGTTCATTTTAGCCATTCTGACTGGTGTGAGGTGGTATCTCATTGTGGTTTTGATTTGTATTTCCCTGATGCCGAGTGATGTGGAGCACTTTTTCATGTGTCTGTTGGCCATCTGGATGTCTTCTTTGCAGAAATGTCTGTTCATGTCCTCTGCCCATTTCTTGATTGGATTATTTGTTCTTTGGGTATTGAGTTTGCTAAGTTCTTTATAGATTTTGGACACTAGCCCTTTATCTGATATGTCGTTTGCAAGAATCTTCTCGCATTCTGTCAGTTGTCTTTTGGTTTTGTTAACTGTTTCCTTTGCTGTGCAAAAGTTTTTGATCTTGATGAAATCCCAATAGTTCATTTTTGCCCTTGCTTCCCTTGCCTTTGGCGATGTTCCTAGGAAGATGTTGCTGCGGCTGAGGTCGAAGAGGTTGCTGCCTGTGTTCTCCTCAAGGATTTTGATGGATTCCTTTCTCACATTGAGATCCTTCATCCATTTTGAGTCTATTTTCGTGTGTGGTGTAAGGAAATGATCCAATTTCATTTTTCTGCATGTGGCTGTCCAATTTTCCCAACACCATTTGTTGAAGAGGCTGTCTTTTTTCCATTGGATATTCTTTCCTGCTTTGTCGAAGATTAGTTGACCATAGAGTTGAAGGTCTATTTCTGGGCTCTCTATTCTGTTCCATTGATCTATGTGTCTGTTTTTGTGCCAGTACCATGCTGTCTTGATGATGACAGCTTTGTAATAGAGCTTGAAGTCCGGAATTGTGATGCCACCAACTTTGGCTTTCTTCTTCAATATTGCTTTGGCTATTCGAGGTCTTTTCTGGTTCCATATAAATTTTAGGATTATTTGTTCCATTTCTTTGAAAAAAATGGATGGTACTTTGATAGGAATTGCATTAAATGTGTAGATTGCTTTAGGTAGCATAGACATTTTCACAATATTTATTCTTCCAATCCAGGAGCATGGAACATTTTTCCATTTCTTTGTGTCTTCCTCAATTTCTTTCATGAGTACTTTATAGTTTTCTGTGTATAGATTCTTAGTCTCTTTGGTTAGATTTATTCCTAGGTATCTTATAGTTTTGGGTGCAATTGTAAATGGGATTGACTCCTTAATTTCTCTTTCTTCTGTCTTGTTGTTGGTGTAGAGAAATGCAACTGATTTCTGGGCATTGATTTTATATCCTGACACTTTACTGAATTCCTGTACAAGTTCTAGCAGTTTTGGAGTGGAGTCTTTTGGGTTTTCCACATATAGTATCATATCATCTGCAAAGAGTGATAGTTTGACTTCTTCTTTGCCGATTTGGATGCCTTTAATTTCCTTTTGTTGTCTGATTGCTGAGGCTAGGACTTCTAGTACTATGTTGAATAGCAGTGGTGATAACGGACATCTCTGCCGTGTTCCTGACCTTAGCGGAAAAGCTTTCAGTTTTTCTCCATTGAGAATGATATTTGCGGTGGGTTTTTCATAGATGGCTTTGATAATATTGAGGTATGTGCCCTCTATCCCTACACTTTGAAGAGTTTTGATCAGGAAGGGATGCTGTAGTTTGCCAAATGCTTTTTCAGCATCTATGGAGAGTATCATATGGTTCTTGTTCTTTCTTTTATTGATGTGTTGTATCACATTGATTGATTTGCGGTTGTTGAACCAACCTTGCAGCCCTGGAATAAATCCCACTTGGTCGTGGTGAATAATCCTTTTAATGTACTGTTGAATCCTATTGGCTAGTATTTTGGCGAGAATTTTTGCATCTGTGTTCATCAAGAATATTGGTCTGTAGTTCTCTTTTTTGATGGGATCCTTGTCTGGTTTTGGGATCAAGGTGATGCTGGCCTCATAAAATGAGTTTGGAAGTTTTCCTTCCATTTCTATTTTTTGGAACAGTTTCAGGAGAATAGGAATTAGTTCTTCTTTAAATGTTTGGTAGAATTCCCCCGGGAAGCCATCTGGCCCTGGGCTTTTGTTTGTTTGGAGATTTTTGATGACTGTTTCAATCTCCTTACTGGTTATGGGTCTGTTCAGGCTTTCTATTTCTTCCTGGTTCAGTTGTGGTAGTTTATATGTCTCTAGGAATGCATCCATTTCTTCCAGATTGTCAAGTTTGTTGGCATAGAGTTGCTCATAGTATGTTCTTATAATTGTCTGTATTTCTTTGGTGTTAGTTGTGATCTCTCCTCTTTCATTCATGATTTTATTGATTTGGGTCCTTTCTCTTTTCTTTTTGATAAGTCTGGCCAGGGGTTTATCGATCTTATTAATTCTTTCAAAGAACCAGCTCCTAGTTTCGTTGATTTGTTCTATTGTTTTTTTGGTTTCTATTTCATTGATTTCTGCTCTGATCTTTATGATTTCTCTTCTCCTGCTGGGTTTAGGGTTTCTTTCTTGTTCTTTCTCTAGCTCTTTTAGGTGTAGGGTTAGGTTGTGTACCTGAGACCTTTCTTGTTTCTTGAGAAAGGCTTGTACCGCTATATATTTTCCTCTCAGGACTGCCTTTGTTGTGTCCCACAGATTTTGAACCGTTGTGTTTTCATTATCATTTGTTTCCATGAATTTTTTCAACTCTTCTTTAATTTCCTGTTTGACCCATTCATTCTTTAGAAGGATGCTGTTTAGTCTCCATGTAATTGGGTTCTTTCCAAATTTCCTCTTGTGATTGAGTTCTAGCTTCAGAGCATTGTGGTCTGAAAATATGCAGGGAATGATTCCAATCTTTTGATAACGGTTGAGACCTGATTTAGGACCGAGAATATGATCTATTCTGGAGAATGTTCCATGTGCACTAGAGAAGAATGTGTATTCTGTTGCTTTGGGATGAAATGTTCTGAATATATCTGTGATGTCCATCTGGTCCAGTGTGTCATTTAAGGCCTTGATTTCCTTGTTGATCTTTTGCTTGGATGATCTGTCCATTTCAGTGAGGGGAGTGTTAAAGTCCCCTACGATTATTGTATTATTGTCGATGTGTTTCTTTGATTTTGTTATTAATTGGTTTATATAGTTGGCTGCTCCCATGTTAGGGGCATAGATATTTAAAATTGTTAGATCTTCTTGTTGGACAGTTCCTTTGAGTATGATATAGTGTCCTTCCTCATCTCTTATTATATTCTTTGGCTTAAAATCTAATTGATCTGATATAAGGATTGCCACTCCTGCTTTTTTCTGATGTCCATTAGCATGGTAAATTCTTTTCCACCCCCTCACTTTAAATCTGGAGGTGTCTTCAGGTTTAAGATGAGTTTCTTGTAGGCAACATATAGATGGGTTTTGTTTTTTTATCCATTCTGATACCCTGTGTCTTTTGATTGGGGCATTTAGCCCATTAACATTCAGGGTAAGTATTGAGAGATATGAATTTAGTGCCATTGTATTGCCTGTAAGGTGACTGTTATTGTATATTGTCTCTGTACCTTTCTGATCTACTACTTTTAGGGTCTCTCTTTGCTTAGAGGACCCCTTTCAATATTTCCTGTAGAGCTGGTTTGGTACTTGCAAATTCTTTCAGTTTTTGTTTGTCCTGGAAGCTTTTAATCTCTCCTTCTATTTTCAATGATAGCCTAGCTGGATATAGTATTCTTGGCTGCATGTTTTTCTCGTTTAGTGCTCTGAATATATCATGCCAGCTCTTTCTGGCCTGCCAGGTCTCTGTGGATAAGTCTGCTGCCAATCTAATATTTTTACCATTGTATGTTACAGACTTCTTTTCCCGGGCTGCTTTCAGGATCTTCTCTTTGTCACTAAGACTTGTAAATTTTACTATTAGGTGACGGGGTGTGGACCTATTCTTATTGATTTTGAGGGGGGTTCTCTGAGTCTCCTGGATTTTGATGCTTGTTCCCTTTGCCATATTGGGGAAATTCTCTCCAATAATTCTCTCCAATATACCTTCTGCTCCCCTCTCTGTTTCCTCTTCTTCTGGAATCCCAATTATTCTAATGTTGTTTTGTCTTATGGTGTCACTTATCTCTTGAATTCTCCCCTCGTGGTCCAGTAGCTGTTTATCCCTCTTTTGCTCAGCTTCTTTATTCTCTGTCATTTGGTCTTCTATATCGCTAATTCTTTCTTCTGCCTCATTTATCCTAGCAGTGAGAGCCTCTATTTTTGATTGCACCTCATTAATAGCTTTTTTGATTTCAACTTGGTTAGATTTTAGTTCTTTTATTTCTCCAGAAAGGGCTTTTATATCTCCCGAGAGGGTTTCTCTAATATCTTCCATGCCTTTTTCAAGCCCGGCTAGAACCTTGAGAATCGTCATTCTGAACTCTAGATCTGACATATTACCAATGTCTGTATTGATTAGGTCCCTAGCCTTTGGTACTGCCTCTTGTTCTTTTTTTTTGTGGTGAATTTTTCCGCCTTGTCATTTTGTCCAGATAAGAGCAGATGAAGGAGCAAGTAAAATACTAAAAGGGTGGCAACAACCCCAGGAAAATATGCTTTAGCCAAATCAGAAGAGATCCCAAATCGTGAGGGGGAGAAAGGGGATAAAAAGAGGTTCAGAAAGAAGGAAAAAAAAAAAAAA
>NW_019154093.1:82617278-82629192 GCF_002288905.1 Enhydra lutris kenyoni | reverse complement strand
GTAAAAGTTAAAAAAATTTAGCAGAAGAAGAAAAATAAATTGAAAAAAAAAAGAAAAAGAAAAAAAATTAAATTAACTGCAAGGCTAAAGAATCATGGGGAGAAAGCCATGAGTTCCGTGCTTTGCTTTCTCCTCCTTTGGAATTCCGCTGCTCTCCTTGGTATTGAAACTGTACTCCTTGGTAGGTGAACTTGGTCCTGGCTGGGCTTCTTGTTGATCTTCTGGGGGAGGGGCCTGTTGTAGTGATTCTCAAGTGTCTTTGCCCCAGGCGGAGTTGCACCGCCCTTACCAGGGGCTGGGCTGAGTAATCCGCTCGGGTTTGCTTTCGGGAGCTTTTGTTCCCTGAGCGCTTTCCGTAGAGTTCCGGAGGGCGGGAATGAAGATGGCGGCCTCCCGGTCTCCGGCCCGGAGGAGCCGAGAGCCCGGGGCCCCACTCCTCAGTGCGCCCTCGGAGAACAGCGCCGATTTACTCCCGTCACCCTGCCTCCGGCCGCGCTCCGAGCTGACCGAGCCTGCGACCGGTTCAAGGTAACCCCGAGCTTAGAGCTTACTCCTCAGCTCTGTCTCTGTAGCCGGCTTCCCTGTTCTAATACCTGTAAGCTCTGCGACACTCAGACACCCCTGATCCTTCTGTGACCCTGCGGGACCTGAGGCCACGCTGACCCTGTGTGGGCTTCACCCCGGTTAAGCCTCTGGAGCGATGTCCCTCAGCGGAACAGACTTTTAAAAGTCCCGATTTTGTGCTCCGTTGCTCCGCCGCTTGCCGGGAGCCGGCCCCTCCCCCCGTGGTCTATCTTCCCGTCGCTTTGGATTCACTTCTCCGCCAGTCCTACCTTTCAGAAAGTGGTTGATTTTCTGTTTCTAGAGTTGCTGTTCTTCTTCTCTTCGATCTCCCGTTGGATTTGTAGGTGTTTGCAATCTTTAGATAAGCTATCTAGCTGATCTCCCGCTACCTGAAGCAGTCTCAGCCTGCTACTTCTCCGCCATCTTGACTCCTCTCTTGTCTTCTCATTCTCTTGACAATAAAAATCAGTTGGCTATATTTACATGGGTTATACTGTATACAGTATAATACTGTATATCACGTTTGTATCGTATAAACACAGAAAGCAGCTTTATAGAAGGAGCAACGCATGTGATGTTGGTGCCAGACAGTCTGGGTTTGGAAAGCCAGCTGTTTATAAAAGTTGTAAGAAAAATCAATTGCCCAACACCTGGAGTCAGTGGAGCTCACGGGAAATGTTTCCCTCTCGGGGAAGAAAGCCACTAGTTCCACAGAGAGCCATTCAGGATCTGGTCCTTCATGCTGGGGAGAGTGGATCCCACTTCTTGGTACCTTGTTAAACTCCTGGATCACTTTGGGACAATCATGCCTTACGCCTTCTAGAGAAGTAAGTTTGAGAAATGGAAGTATACAATAATTTTTTAAAGTCACAGGATTAGATGGAATATAAGGTGAGAGCATTCAGGGATAGAAGGAAAGGCCTCAGGACTAAATCCTGTGACAGATAACAACATTTAGAGGCTGAACAGAGGAAAAGGGTCCAGCTGAAGAGCCTGAGCAGGAGCATTGTGGGACAGGAGGGAAACTGGAAGAGTGTGCCACTGTGAGAGTCAAGTGAAGAAAGTATTTCAAGAAGGGAAGTGTGGCCAACCATGTTGAATGATGGTGGGGCATCAGATGCAATGACAAAAAGAATTGACCTTCGATTTTGGCAACATAGATTTAATAATTAACTTGATAAGCGCAATTTCCATGAAAAGTTGTGTTGTAAGTCCTCCTGGAATATGTTAGATTGAAAGTCTGATTGGAGTGCATTGAGTCCAAAAGAAGTTAAGAGAGTGCCTACCAAAAAACCTAACAAACAAACAAACAAAACCCTCACCTGTTCGAGGAGTTGTACCATGAAGATCTCACTAGAGATGTGTTAAAGCCAGTGAGGAAAAGAGTTTGTTGTTGTGGTTGTCACACCGTTTTTGAAATGGGATGCTCCCTTTATTGCTGAATCCTTAACACTTAGCACAGTGCATGGCACATAGTAGATGTTCAAAAACCATTGAATGTTTGACTGAATGAAGTGTCTACGTCTATACACCTTTATATTCCCATAAGAAATAGCACACTATTCAACACATTATAGGTACTTAATTAATGTTTGCTGAATGAATGAATGATGAATGAATGAAAAGATACATGGACAATCAAATCAAGATCTTCAAAATGTCTTAACGTTTTTTAAAACCTTATGGACTAACACGTAAAAGGAAATAGAAGAGAACAGAGACCACAGAAAAAAGGGTACTAGAAAGCTTTCCGTATTAATGGGACTCTCCATATTTGCCTGTCTCTTCAGTCGTGGGGGCAGCTATTCGCCCTGTAATGTCCCCTCTCTTACAGATCCAAGAAGAGTTACTGAATTTTCAATCTGTTCAGGTTTTCACCTATTGTTAAGTTGGAGTGGTGACTTCCAAGCCCCTTATATGTGGAACCTCTGTGTATTATCTCATTTCATTTTCAAAATACATTTTATTTTTAGAACATTTAAGTTCACAGCAAAATCAGGCAGAAAGACAAAGAATTCCCATGAATACATGCACAGCCTGACCCATTGTCAACATCCTACACCAGAGTGATATATTTGTTACAATCAATGAAGCCGCATATTGTGCTATCACTGGAAGTCTATAGTTTACATTAGAGTTCACACTTGGTGTTGTCCGTTCTATAGCTTATTGCAAATGCAAAATGACATGCTTCTACTATTACAATATCATATAGAAGAGTTTTACTGCCCTAAAAATTCTTTGTGCTCCACCTAGTCATCCTTTCCTCTCCCCTAATGCTTAACAACCACTGATCTTTTTACTACGGTGTTTATAGTTTTGCCTTTCCCAGAATGTCATATCATTGGAATAATAGAGTATGCACCTTTTTGGATTGGCTTCATTCACTCAGTAATATGCATTTAAGGTTTCTCCATGTCTTTTCATGGCTTGGTAGCTCATTTCTTTTTAGCTCTGAGCAGTATTCCATTGAGTGGATGTACCCCATTTTATCCATTTACCTACTAAATGTTGGTTGCTCCCAAATTTTGTTGATCATTAATGAAGCTCTTACAGACCTGCACATGCAGGTTTTTGTGGGGACAAAGTTTTCTACTTATTTGGGTAAATACCAAGGAATGCAATTGTTGGATCTGATGGTATGAATATGTTTGGTTTTATAAGAAACTACCAAACTGTCTTCCAAAGTGGTTGTACAATTTCACATTCCTACTACTAACATGGAGCATTCTTGTTGCTCTACATCCTCATCAACATTTGGTCTTGTCAGGATTTTGGATTTTTTGCTGAGCTAATTAGTATGAAGTAGTATCTTGTCATTTTAATTTGCAGCTCCCTAATGACTTATGATGTGGGGCATCATTTCGTATGCTTATTCACTATCTCTATGTCTTCTTTGTGAGGGGTTTGTTCAGGTCTTTTACTCATTTTAAAATTAGGTTATAATTTTAAGTTTTAAGTTTTAACTTGAGTTTTAAGAGTTTTAAGTTGTTGAGTTTTAAGAGTCCTTTGTAAATTTTGGATAACATTCCTTATTAGATACTGATTTTGTAAGTTTTTCTCCCAGTCTGTGACTTGCCTTCTTATTTTCTTGACAATTTCTTTCTCAGAGAATTTTTAAATTTTAATTAAGTCCACATTATCAATGATTTCTTTCATGGATTGTGTCTTTGGTGTTGTATCTAAAAAGTCATTGCCATACCCAAGGCTGCCTAGATTTCCTCGTCCATTATGTTCTAGGAGTTTTTGGTTTTGCATTTTACATTTAGGTCTGTGATCCATTTTGAGTTAATATTTTTGTGAAGGGTGTAAAATCAGTGTCCAGATTATTATTATTATTATTTTTTGCATGTGAGCGTTCAGTTGTTCTAGCACTATTTGTTTAAAAGATGATCTTTTCTCTGTTGTGTTGCCTTTGCTTCTTTGTCAAAGATCAGTTGGCTATATTTACATGGGTTTACTTCTGGGCTCTCTATTCTGTTCCATGATAATCTATTTATTTTTTCTTTCACGCATACACACTGTCTTGATTATTGTTGACTTATAGTAAGTAAGCCTTGAACTTGGGCAGTGACAATCCTACAACTTTTTCTTCTCCTTTGATATTATATTGGTATTCCAAGTCTCTTGACTAGCCATATAAACTTTAGAATTAGTTTGTCAATATCCACAAGATAACTTGCTGAATTTTTACTGGGATTGTATTCAGTCTATAGATCAAGTTGGAAAGACCTGATACCTTGACATGTTGGGTCTTTCTATCCATAAGATGGAACATCTCTCCATTTATCTAGTTCCTCTTTGATTTCTTCACTCAGAGTCTTGTAATTTTCCTCGTATAGATTCTGTACACATTTTATTAGATTTATACTTAAGTATTTACTTTTCTTGGATGCTAATATGAATGGAATTGTGTTTTATTTCCAAATTCCACTTGTTCATTACTGGTATATAAGAAGGTGGTTGACTTTTTTTGTTAACCTTATATCTAGCAGCCTTGTTGTAATTGCTTATTAGTTCTAGGAAGATTTTTTTTTTTTTGGTGTATTTTTTTGGATTTTCTACTTAGGTAATCATATCATTTGCAAACAAAGACAGTTTTATTTACTCCTTCCTAATCTGTACATGTTTTATTTCCTTTTCTTGTCTTATTAGTCAGGACTTTCAACATGATGTTGAAAAGGGATGGTGAAAGGGGACATCCTTTCCCTGACCTTGATCTTAGCGAGACAACTTTGAATTTCTCACCATTAGTTATGATGATAGTTGTAGGTTCTTTGTAGATGTTCTTTATCAAGTTGAGGAATTTCCCCTTTACTCCTAGTTTGCTGAGAGTTTTGGTTATGGATGGGTATTTGACGTTATCAGATGCTTTCTTTTTTTTTTTTTTTTTTTGGCATCTATTGACATAATCATGTGATTTTTCTTCTTTAGCCTGTAAATGTGATGGATTATGTTAAATGATTTTTGAATATTGAACCAGACTTGCACACCTGGGATAAATCCCACTTGGTTGTGGTGCATAATAATAATTTTTATATATTGTTGAATTTGATTTGCTAATATTTTGTTGAGGATTTTGCGTCTATGTTTTGAGAGATATTGGTCTATAGTTTCCTTTTCTTCTAATGTCTTTGTCTGGTTCTGATATTGGGGTAATACTGGTCTCAGATTGACTTAGGACATATTCCTTTTGCAACTATCTTCTGGAAAAGACTGCAGAAAATTAGTTTAATTTCTTCCTTAAATATTTGATAGAATTACCAGTGAACCCATCTGGACCTGGCAGTTTCTGTTTTGGCAGGTTATTAATTATTGATTCAATTTCTTCAATAGACATAAGCTTATTCAGATTGTCTGTTTCTTCTTGTGTGAGGTTTGACACATTGCCTTTTTTATTGATGTGTAGTTGATATACAATGTTATGTTAGTATTAGGTGTATAACATGGTGATTCGACAATTCTGTACATTATGTAATGGTCACCACAGTAAGTGTAGTTACCATCTGTTACTGTACAAAATTATTATAATATTATTGGCTATATTCCTTATGCTGTACTTTACATCCTGTGACTTATTTATTTTATAACTGGAAGTTTGCACCACTTACTCTCCTTCACCTATTACACCCATCCCCCCACTCCCTCCCCTCTGGCAACCACCAGTTTGTTCTCTGTATTTATGAGTCTGTTTCTGTTTTTGTTTGTTTTGTTTTTTAGATACCACATATAGGTGGAATCATACAGTATTTGTCTTTCTTTGTCTGACTTATTCCACTTAGCATAATAACCTCTAGGTTTCCATGTTATGAATAGCAAGATTTTTCTTTTTTTTTATCATTGAGTAATATTCCATTTTGTATATATACTACATCTTCCTTATGCATTCACCTATCAATAGACACATAGCTTGCTTCTGTAAATAATGCTGCAGTAAACATAGAGATGCACATATCTTCTCAAATTAGTATTTTTATTTTCTTTGGGTAAATACTCAGTAGTGGGATTATTGGATAATATACTTCTATTTTTAATTTTTTTAAAAAGATTTTATTTATTTGACAGACGGAGATCACAAGTAGGCAGAGAAGCAGGTAGAGAGGAGGAAGCAGGCTCCCTGCTGAGCAGAGAGCCCTATGTGGGGCTCGATCCCAGGACACTGGGATCATGACCTGAGCCGAAGGCAGAGGCTTTAACCCACTGAGCCACCCAGTTGCCCCTATTTTTAATTTTTTGAGGAAACTCCATATTGTTTTCCATAGTGGCTGTACCAATTTACATTCCCACCAACAGTGTACAAGGGTTCCTTTTTCCACATCCTTGTCAACACTTATTATTTCTTGTCTTTTTGATACTAGGTATGAGATAATGTCTCATTATGGTTTTAATTTGCATTTCCCTGGTGACTGGTGATGTTGAGCATTTTTTCATTTTTCTTTTGACCATCTATATGTCTTCTTTGGAAAAATATCTATTCATATCCCCTGCCTATTCTTCAGATCAGATTATTTGCTTTTTTGGTGTTGGGTTGTCTGAGTTCTTTATACATTTTGGTTATTAACCCATTATTTTATCCATCATTGGCAAATACTTTCTCTCATTCTGTAGGTTGCCTTTTTGTTTTGTTGATGGTTTCCATCACTGTGCAAAATGATTTTTAGCTTAATGTAGTCCCATTTGGTTATTTTTGCTTTTGCTTTAATCTTTTGAGTTTATTTTTGTGTAAGAAAGTGGCCAATTTCATTCTTTAACATGTAGCTGTATAGTCTTCTCAAAACTATTTATTGAATAGGCTCTCTTATTGCATATTTTTGCCTTCTTTGTCATAGATTAATTGACCATAGAAGGGTTTATATCTGGGCTCTCATTTGTGTTCCATTGGTCTATATGTCTATTTTTGGGCCAGTACCATAATGTTTTGATTACTATAGCTTTGTAGTATAATTGGAAATCTGGGATTATGATACCTCCAGCCTTGTTTTTCTTTCTCAAGATTGTTTTGGCCATTTGGGGTCTTTCGTGGTTCCATACAAATTTTAGGATATTTTTGCTTTAGTGCTGTGAAAAATATTGGTATTTTGATAGGGATTGCATTGAGTCTATAGACTACTTTGGGTAGTATGATCATTTAAACAATATTAATTCTCCCAATCCATGAGCATGGTATATCTAGCCATTTACTTGTGTTGCCTTCAATTTCTTTCATCATTGTCTTACAGTTTTCAGAGTACAAGTCTTTTTTTTTTTTTTTTAAAGATTTTATTTATTTATTTGACAGAGAGAGATCACAAGTAGATGGAAAGGCAGGCAGAGAGAGAGAGAGAGAGAGAGGGAAGCAGGCTCCCTGCTGAGCAGAGAGCCCGATGCGGGACTCGATCCCAGGACCCTGAGATCCTGACCTGAGCTGAAGGCAGCGGCTTAACCCACTGAGCCACCCAGGCGCCCCCAGAGTACAAGTCTTTCATTGCTTTGTTTACATTTATTCCTAGATATATTATTCTTTTTGATACAATTGTAAATAAGATTGTTTTCTTAATTTCCCTTTCTGCTATTTTGTTGTTAGTGTATCAAAATGCAAAAGATTTATGTATATTGATTTTGTATCCTGATACTTTACTGAATTCATTTTTTAGTCATAATTTTTTTTTGGTAGAGTCTTTAAAGTTTTTTATATATACTATCATGTCATCTGCAAATAGTGACAGTTTTACTTCTTCCTTACCACTTTGGATGACTTTTGGTCTTTTCTTATCTGATTTCTGTTGCTGGGACTTCCAGTACTATGTTGAATAAAAGTGGTGAAAGTGGACATCCTTATCTTTTTCCTTATCTTAGAGGAAAAACTGCAAGTTTTTCAACATTGAGTATGATGTTAGCTGTGGGTTTCTCTATATGGCCTTTGTATGTTGAGGTATGTTTCTTTTATACCTACTTTGTTGTTTTTATCATAGATGGATGTTGAATGTTTTCAAATGCTTTTTCTGCATCTATTGAGATAATCACATGATTTTATCTTTTATTTTACTATTTTACTAATGTGATATATCACCTTGATTGATTTGTGTATATTGAACCATATTTCCACTCTTGGAATAAATCCCCCTTGATCATGGTGGATGATTCTTTTCATGTATTTTTATTTTATTTTATTTATTTATTTGACAGAGATCACAAGTAGGCAGAGAGGCAGGCAGAGAGAAAGGAGGAAACAGGCTCCCTGCTGAGCAGAGAACCCAATGCGGGGCTCGATCCCAGGACCCTGGGATTATGACCCGAGCCGAAGGCAGAGGCTTAACCCACTGAGCCACCCAGGTGCCCCTTCATGTATTTTTGAATTCAGTTTGCTAACATTTTCTTGAAGATTTTTTGCATCTATGCTCATCAGGGATATTGGTCTGTAATCTTTTTTGTAGTGTCTTTGTCTGCTTTTGGTATCAAAGTAATGCTGACTTCATAAAATGAATTTGGAAGTATTCCTTCCTCTTTCTTTTTTGAAATATTTTGAGAAGGATAGGTATTAACTCTTCTTTAAATGTTTGATAGAATTTACCTGTGAAACCATCTGATCCTGGACTTCTGTTTGTCAGTTTTTTTGATCACTGATTCAATTTTGTTGTTAGTAGTCAGTTTTTTCTGATTTTCCATTTTTTCTTGATTCAGTTTTGGAAGAATGCATGTTTCTTGGAATTTATAGATTTTTTTCCAAGTACTCCAATTTGTTGGCATATAATGAAAATTATATGCCAACAAATTGGAGTACTTCTAATCCTTTGTATTACTGTGGTGTTTTATGTAACTTCCCCTCTTTCATTCCTGATTTTATTTATTTGAGTCCTTTCTTTGTTCTTGATGAGTCGAAGTAAAGTTTTATTGACTTTATTTATATTTTCAAAAAAACAGCTCCTAGTTTCATCGATCTTTTCTTTTCTTTCTTTTTTTTTTTTTTTCAGTTTCTTTTTTGGGAGGAGAGAGGCAGAGGGCAAGGGGAGAGAGAATCCCAAGCAGGCTCCACATCCATTGTGGAGCCCAACATGGGTCTCAACCCCGAGACCATGACCTGAGCCGAAATTAAGAGTCAGATACTTAACAGTTGAGCCACCCAGGCACCCCTAGTTTCTATTCTATTTGTTTCTGCTCTTGTATGTATTATTTCCTTCTTTCTACTAACTTTGGGCTTTGTTTGCTCTTCTTTTTCTATTTCCTTTAGGTGTAAGGTTAGATTGTTTGAGATTTTTCTTGTTTCATGAGTTAGGCTTTTATCACTGTAAACTTCCCTCTTAGAACTGCTTGCTCTGTGCCCCCAAAGATTTTGGAATGTTGTGTTTCCATTTTCATTTGGCTCAAGGTATTTTTTAATTTTCTCTTTGATTTTTTTATTGACCCATTGGTTTGTTTTATAACATATTTGGCCTTGTGTGTTTGTATTTCTATTAGTTATTTCTTACAATTAATATCTAGTTTTATTCCATTGTGATTAGAAAAGATGCTTGGCATGATTTCAGTCTTTTAAAGTTTATTGAGACTTGTTTTGTGGCCTGACATGTGATCTATCTAACCTGTACAATGTTCCACGTGCATTTGAAAAGAATGTGTATTCTGCTATTTTTGGATGGAATTTTCTGTATATATCTGTTAAGTCCATCTGGTCTAATGCATTATTCAAAGCCACTGTTTCCTTATTGACATTCTGATTAGACAACTGTTTCCTTATTAATTTTCTGTCTGGATTATCTATCCATTGATGTTAAGTGGGGTGTTGGAATCCCCTATTCTTATTATATTACTGTTAATTTCCCCCTTTATATCTGTTTGTATTTGTTTTACACATTTAGGTGCTCCTATGTTGTATGCATAGATATTTATAATTTTTTTTAATATCCTCTGGGTGATCCCTTTGTTGTTACATATTGCCCTTTTTTTCCTTGTTACAGTCTGCTTTAAACTTTTTTTATCTAAATATTGCTAAACCCAAAAAGCTTTGTTTTGTTTTGCACGGAATGTCTTCTGCCATCCCTTCACTTAAAGTCAGTCTGTGTCTTTAGGTCTGAAGTGAATCCCTTGTAGGCAACATATGGGTTTTTTTTTTTTTTTTATTCACTTGGTCACCTTGTGTCTTAATTGGGTAGTTTATATTTAAAGTAATTATCAATAGGTATGTATTGTCTTTTTGTTAACAATTCTTTTGTTTTATGATTGTTTTTGTGGTTCTTCTGTTTCTTTCTTTTTCTATTGCTCTCTTCCCTTGTGGTTTGATGACTTTCTTTACTGTTATGCTGACATTCCTTTCCCTTTATTTTTTGTCTATATATTATAGGTTTTTAGTTCGTAGTTACCATGAAGTTCACATATAACACCATATATATATATATATATATATATATATATATATATATATATATAGCAGTTTATTTTTTTTATTTTTATTTTTTAAATTTCTTTTCAGCATAACAGAATTCATTGTTTTTGGCACCACACCCAGTGCTCCATGCAATATGTGCCCTCCTTAATACTCACCACCTGGCTCCCCCCACCTCCCACCCACCACCCCTTCAAAACCCTCAGATTGTTTTTCAGAGTCCATAGTCTCTCATGGTTCACCTCCCCTTCCAATTTCCCTCAACTCCCTTCTCCTCTCCATCTCCCCTTGTCCTCCATGTTATTTGTTATGCTGCACAAATAAGTGAAACCATATGATAATTGACTCTCTCTGCTTGACTTATTTCACTCAGCATAATCTCTTCCAGTCCCGTCCATGTTGCTACAAAAGTTGGGTATTCATCCTTTCTGATGGAGGCATAATACTCCATAGTGTATATGGACCACATCTTCCTTATCCATTCGTCTGTTGAAGGGCATCTTGGTTCTTTCCACAGTTTGGCAACCGTGGCCATTGCTGCTATAAACATTGGGGTACAGATGGCCCTTCTTTTCACTACAACTGTATCTTTGGGGTAAATACCCAGTAGTGCAATTGCAGGGTCACAGGGAAGCTCTATTTTTAATTTCTTAAAGAATCTCCACACTGTTCTCCAAAGTGGCTGCACCAACTTGCATTCCCATCAACAGTGGAAGAGGGTTCCCCTTTCTCCACATCCTCTCCAACCCATGTTGTTTCCTGTCTTGCTAATTTTGGCCATTCTAACTGGTGTAAGGTGGTATCTCAATGTGGTTTTAATTTGAATCTCCCTGATGGCTAGTGATGATGAACATTTTTTCATGTGGCTCTTAGCCATTTGTATGTCTTCATTGGAGAAGTGTTTGTTCATATCTTCTGCCCATTTTTTGATATGATTATCTGTTTTATGTGTGTTGAGTTTGAGAAGTTCTTTATAGATCGTGGATATCAACCTTTTGTCTGTACTGTCATTTGCAAATATCTTCTCCCATTCCGTGGGTTGCCTCTTTGTTTTGTTGACTGTTTCCTTTGCTGTGCAGAAGCTTTTGATCTTGATGAAGTCCCAAAATTCATTTTCGCTTTTGTTTCCTTTGCCTTTGGAGACATATCTTGAAAGAAGTTGCTGTGGCTGAAATCGAAGAGGTTACTGCCTATGTTCTCCTCTAGGATTCTGATGGATTCCTATCTCATGTTGAGGTCTTTTATCCATTTCGAGTTTATCTTTGTGTACGGTGTAAGAGAATGGTTGAGTTTCATTCTTCTACATAAAGTTGTCCAATTTTCCCAGCACCATTTATTGAAGAGACTGTCTTTTTTCCACTGCATATTTTTTCCTGCTTTGTCGAAGATTATTTGACCATAGAGTTGAGGGTCCATATCTGGGCTCTCTACTCTGTTCCACTGGTCTATGTGTCTGTTTTTATGCCAGTGCCATGCTGTCTTGGTGATCACAGC